>NC_056730.1:306467945-306742945 GCF_019279795.1 Protopterus annectens
AATTCTATTTTTTAAACAATGTTGGACCTTGGCCTAGTAGACATGCACATGACAACAACTAAATGCTGATCCAAGTGTTTGTCACCACATTTCTGCATTAAAATCTGTACTCCAGCTCTCAGCATCAATAATGATTTGGCTGACTTGTCATTTTAGAGCATCTCTTTTGGTTGAACAATTTCCCATGCTTTTTAGACATTTGACATTCATTCTGGCTATAGTAGAATAGAAGATGCTATATTTATTGTCATTATCCTCCCTTTAAAGAATTGTCAAATTGTTTAAGTGTTTAAGTGAACTGCATCTGTTTTTGAGAATTATAACATAACAGTCCTGATTTTAGTCAGCAGCACATTTTCTTACTATGCATTTTACAATTTGAATAACTCAAGATTTTTTTAATTTTGCTGACTATATCTTAGTTAAAAATGTGCTGTTTTGGAAATCACACTCTTGTGAAAAATCTTTGAATTATTGTCTCACAAATTATTGACTATTACTTACATTTTATCACTGTTAGGACACTTTAAGAAAAGTTGTGTTAGAGCTTGATGACCTCGGGTACATAAAATAGTAATCGACATAAGCTAAAGGTTATCTTTATACTAGAGCAGACTGGAAGCAACTATATTTCTTGGACAATATGAAATCTTAAGATTTAGCATTACATGTTTGGAGTTGCTTTACTGATATATTTTACATATTCGACAGTAATTTACCCAAAGAAAACATCACATGCTGTTTCTTTTCACTAAGAAATTCCAAGAGAGATTCATATCTTGTCTATGAATTGAGTTTGAGTAACTAGTTTGGTGCAGTCCCTCAAATGGATTTGAACGTTGGTCTTTGTGCTTGTGCAAATCCCAATGTCTAGAGCACTCTTTCTGCATCTGCACGTTGTGAATCTACTGAATCATACCAATCATTTCACATACAGATATGTTAGGATGCTTAACTGGAATGACTTGAAATGATAAACTGCACTCTGTTTTTGTACATATAACACTACTTTATTTAATCCAACATTTTCAGCTTGTGTCTGTGACATGCCTCCTCTGGGCCAATAATGAAGGAACCTGAATCCTCAGCACTAACACTGGTGAGGGACCTTCACTTGGAACAAAATTAGATACACACAGTATTTCCAGATGCATCTCTCTGCATCAAGCACAATTTCCCTTAAGAGAACACAGGGAACATACTAAGTCTGGAGTCTGGGTTTCCCTATCTCTCTCTAGGCCCCCAATAAGACTTCCTACTGGCACAGCTATAGAGCTGAGTTGTCAGCTGAGTGCCCAAACCAAGTCCTCCAACATCCCCTCAGTGAAACCAGTGCTCTGTGTCCCTTCTGCAAGTAGCTGACACTCACACTTAGATTTTATTTACACATACACACACACACACACACACACACACACACACACACACACACACACACACACACACACATGCACATGCACACACCTGAGAAAGGTTGACACAGATTTATTCGCTCTGATACTATTTGCCCAAACTATATGGTAATTACTGCCACCAGATACTCCAAAGTCAGATAATCTAAGGATCTTACAAGGGTATCCAATTATACTGAGTGAAACTAATGCTAATGCAAATGGTAATGTTGACCAAACAGCAAGGCTTTCAGGAGCAGCCACACTGTCACCAAATAAATATAAGTACTCTCAAAGGTTAAACTATTCTCTAAAAGACCAACCGCAATGAAAAGTTTAAATATATTTAATAATAAATAATAAAAGAACATAAAATACTAAATATCTATTTACAATAAACAAAAGAGCTTCATTCACAAGAAATATTAAAAATAACACAGTTGGATAGATTTGCACAGATACAGAAAAACAGTATTTAACTAATCTCACTATATTTTCCTGACTGATCTAAAGAATTACTATCCCCTAGTTCACTTACTAGAGCAAGGCAGGATGAAGTAGGTGAAGGGTCCTTCTTGTCAGGTTTCAAACATAGACTGCCCTGAGACATCAGTCTCATCAGGTATTAAAATTTCATTTCAGTGATGGATTACAGAATGACATCACATACATCTGGTCATTTGACTTCTAGTTTCCATACTATCCCCTTTACTAGAGGCTGCCAGGATTTAGCACAGGTGTGTTACCTTACACACCTAGAGCCTTGCTAAGATCTGTTGCAATCTCTGGAAGTCAAAAAATTATTTCACAGTTCCACCCTTCCAGAGTAGCAATTAGATCGCACTCAAGGACAATACAGAAGGCTTCCTAGTATAGACTTTTTGTCTCTGGCTACATTGAGACCTGTGAAATATAATCTTTATGGCCTAAATTACATAATTTAATTTCAAGCTATTTTGAAAAGTTAGCTGGACTGAGATTAACCTAATGTCTTCCAGTATCATCTGTTATAATATATTAATTTCCAGTTACAATACAGTCTGACATACAGATAGATTTTTCCTTCTGTCCAGCAGGACCCATCTCTCAACACAAGCAGCTTTACAAATACATACTCAACACAAGCACCCACAAATGGCATGCAATTCTCTACAAATCTCTAGCTAGCCATGTTGGCATACATTACAAATCCACTGCCCCACTTCTCCAAGCATAGATGGTAATACCTCATGTCATCACAGTGCCTACAATAATTCTGCAATAAAGCATTACACCGAGATTGGGAGTCTCTAAAGTCCCATTGTTTAAATGAGCTATTGGTGATAATGTTATACTCAATTCCTGTTACAATACAGTTTTGCTCTCATTTTCATTTCATTCACTTTAGAATCTTCAAATACTTTGGATTTCTGAGCTCAGTGAAAAAATGTGTGCACAGTCTCATAGGTTCATAGCTTCATAGGTAGGTACTAGGCTATCGGCCCCAAGGCCTATACAAGCCCAGCCAAAAAAGTACCCTGGCTTTTGCCACCCAAGAAAATTATTTTCCTGTGCCACTGTCGAGCAGAGCCACATAAGTTATCCCCGGGGTGGATTTCCTATTTCCCATCCAATCATCAAGATTTTTCTTGAAGAGTGCTAATGCAGAGCTTTGTTTGATATAGATAGGTAGTTTATTCCAGAGTATGGGAAGTCTCTGGGAGACATCAATAAGTTGCCAGGATTCCTCTAACTGTACAATGACCTTCAGATTGCTGCCACAACATCAGCAGCATCAGTGTTCACACCTAAAGTTGCTGCAGCATGGTGTTCTTTGAAACTTGCAAGTATTACCACAGTTCCTTACAACAGCTTAAAATCCTTCAGCCCAAGCTCTTCTTATAGCGCAGTCCACTACCGTCACTCCAGCCCCAGGATAAAAATGCGATGCCTCTTCATAACAATCAGCTTCTTTTTCATTTTTTCATCTGTGATCTTAATACTAAGTTTCTGATGAATAATGCAACATTCAACTGTAAATGTAATTTCCTGGCCCAACCACAGGCCAGAAGTGTGAAGGACACCAAAACAGTAATCCACTAATCCAGTACCGATACTCTGTTTTGTTATTTCTTTCAGTACTGAAAAAATAACTCACTAGACTGGAAGTGTGGATAGCAAAGAGTTTGACAGCCTCTGTGTATGTGTTCCAAAATCCATTTTCCTACTGTAATACAGTTATATCTGTGTCAGTAGTTTACCTCTCATTCCATCTTCTGTTATACAAGTTGAATAATATCTCTCAGAATGAATCATGCAAACCACTAAAATCATAGTTTTTGTCTCTTTACTTTCGGACAACTCCACATATATAAATAAATTCAACCTGTAAATCAGTAGAATTAATAAACAGGTTACTGACTGCCATTTTCTTTTTTGCTTTCATTTGCTTCAAAACAGGATTATGTTTTTTTCTTCTATACTTACATCTCTGTGAAAACTGATTAGATTGACCACATTTGCAAAGATATCCAATAAAATTTGGGGATTACATTTCACTGTGCTAATAGCCACAAATGGCATAAAATGGTGCTTGCTTGACTGAACACTTCATTTTGAATTTTGATATTGGTCTTACATTTTATCAAACCTTTTTGCTGCCATATAGTTAGAAGCATATCTTACATTAGGTTTAACTTTACAGTAATGTTCCATTACCTGCAACATTTATCTTCATTTTAATTTTCCATGAATCTGATTGTTTCACAAGCTCTTTCATTTGAACTGGGGTTATCATGGTTAACTCAGATGTTCTACTCACGCATTCACAGTTTTTTCCAAAGTTATATCTGTGTCAGTAGTTTACCTCTCACTCCATCTTCTGTTATACCAGTTGAATCCTATCTCTCAGTATGAATCATGCAAACCACCAAAGTCATAGTCTTTGTCTCTACTTTCGGACAACTATACATGTATAAATAAATTCTTGGAACCATGATTTCTAGTTAAATGGTGAATATATAACAAATGTATCTTAGGCTCATAGTATTTCTGAAAATATATAATTTTTTGCAGCCCCTTCTCCATGCCTGATGACCAGTAAGTCACTACCAATGTTTGTTCAATCCCTTTACTTGCTAAAAAGAATGGGATGTTGGAATAATGGCTAAGATCTTTACCTTACAGACACAAGGTGCAAGGTTTATTCTCACATGTGATAACTGGCAATGCTTAAAGTGGCTCACAAGGGCAATTAGCTGGCTAGGCTTAAAATGACCCACAAGGGCAGTTAGCCTAGTACTAAGCTATGAACCCATGGCATCACTGTCATACAGGCAGCCATGATGGGAATTTGTGATCTGTGCTTAACCCCACCCAATGGGAAATTATGTGGTCAGCCAGTTCATCAAACCAGTGTCTTATGCTGTCCCACTGATGTGCACACATAAACATACATCCACAGCTCATCAGTCTTATATCTCCTGCTCTCAAGCTACTGAGAATATGCAAACCTCCACTTACACAGTAGCAAACAGCTGATTGGGACCACTGACTTCCTTATCCCCAGAATGGGTAAGTCCACATATTCCAGTCACTCCTATTCTTCCTTGTCCAGATCTTCCAACACTCCAACTGTAAACTGAATGTGGGTCATAATCAAGACTTTAACCTCTATACCATAAAGTCAGGGGCAGAGTACTGATGAAACTTGAGCTTGATAAAGTCAACATTAGATTGTTACTCTGTAGTTAGAATATCCATATTAAATGCCTTAACCATATCATCTCCTATCTGATGTAGCAAAGCTGTAAACTAAACTTCTTTGTAGGTAGACCTGAAATAATGCTGTAATGACTGAACATTTTCACCCAGTACCTAAAATCTTCGGTCAAGTTACGTTGAAGAACTAATGATACTTGTGATTTGAGTTGTATTGTGGAGTCAGTGATGAATATATAGCCACAGTTAATCCAAATTAAGTAATGAGTGTTTCAGAAAGTATTTTAGATTCAATGGACCTGAAAAAAATACTATTTTGGCAATTAGATTCAATGGAACTGTTTGTCTTGTTTCTTGGGGAAGATACAGTAAACTGTTTAATCATTTTATTAACATTTGAGTTCAAAGCAGTTTAATTTTTAATGTTTTATTATAAAATCAGAGTTGTTGCTTATTACATTAATGTTATAAATTGTAGAAGTGGCAGACATTTAGCATTTCCTGGATTTCAACAGTTATAGTAAAGCAGTTACTTCAAAAGTCAAAGATTTTTTTTTTCTGATAAATGGATTTAATTAAATGTATAGCATTTTTGCAGTTTCTGAATTCAGAGAACATCAGACTGATGGACAGCAAAAGGATGATGACATTTCATTGATTGAGAAATAGAACTGTAAACATAACTCTCAACCTCTTAGCACAAGAAATCTGGACAAAACCAAAAATTATGGGGGTCAAAGGCCTAAAAATAGGGACACATTTTAAATATTGTTCTTATAAACTAAGAAAATTGCTAGAATAAAATGTTTTAATGCAGCATGCATTTTATGAAGGGTATGTGGTCTGAAACTCACATGCCTGTCATTATTTAGTGACTTCAATCCTCAATGCTAGAAAACATCAAATTTTATGAAGAACAAACCAAAAATATGAGGAAAAAATCAGGACATTTGAGAGGTATGCTGCAGAAACTGCCATAAAAATATTGCTATGTTGACTTCTGGAATACCACTGCAGCATGGTGTCTTGTTTTGTAATGAAAATGATTAAATTTCACTTTATAGGCACCTGAAGCATAAGTAGCTACATAGATATACATGAGGTGGTTATTAAGCAACAATAACATTTACTAAGATGGGAGTAAATGCTTAAGAAAACAGCCATGTGACAACCTGCATTCACTTAAACTTATAGGCTGATAAAGACACAGTACATGATGTATTACATCCATTAGGTAAATCAAACCCTGTGGCAGTAACATATCATTGGGGTAGTCCGTTAAATGGCCATGAGTGTAAAAATGTGCTCTGTTTGATGAAGGTAGCTACAGAGGAATAGTTCACTTTCGCTGAGATAGTGTGACCTTAGACTTGAGTAAAACAATTGCAAAAGAGGGAAACACTCCCCAATTAAGGTCTATGAGGATCCTGTTAACCACATGAATGCTGCTTTCAGAGTATACTACAAACTGTTTATGTGTGTGTGTGTGTGTGTGTGTGTGTGTGTGTGTGTGTGTGTGCGTGTGTCTGTGTTGTGGCAAAACTCAAAATGTTATTTCACCATCTCATGTCAGGGAAGCAAGCAATGTCATACTTCGTCCTGGAAGCAGTTCAGCTAGAGGGGAATCCTCTTCTATGTAAGCAGCAATAGTGGAATTTAACTCAACAGAAAAAGAAAGGTACACCATTAGTAGAGTCTTCACCTTTTTATTTTGAAAAAGGCTGAAATGGTAATGACAATTTGAGCTAGAGTACAGGATTTCAACATCTGTAATCCAAATAAGTAGTTTTTTTCTGTCATAACCTGTTTGGAATCCCTCTGACTTGAAAACAGTGGTCTTTTGTAAATGAACTAAGCAAACTCTCTTAAGGAAGACAGATGAGAATATTCAGCATTTGAGATCAAACATGAATGCAGCATGAACAGAATGTAAACTAAAGATATTCAAAGATTTTGGGCTGTTGTTAGAAGATAAAAGTACTACAGAGTATAACTGAACATAGCTAAAGGCAATAGGATGCAACTATATCATAAAACGGCAGCAACCAGAATGTGGGCACTTGGAAACAGATCAGAGAGTCTTCTAGAATACAGAGGTAGGGATAGGAAAAATATAAAATATTAATGATCAGGCAATGTTCTTCTTCCTGAGTAATGACCAATAGTGAGGATGTAATTAAGGAGTTTAAGGATGTATATGCAAAGCATTGCACGGGCAGTTATCTGCAGAATAATAGCTGGGTTACTATGGCTAACATTCTCTTGTGGGAAGCTACTGTCTCCTGTTCCTTCTTCAAAATTTGTCATTAGAAGACCCCATCAATTCCAAGGAGATCTTGGGTGATATTAGAAGCACAACTAAGGAGAATAACCTGGTACTCAGTTTCCGGAATATAAACACACAGCAGGAGACTTCTGATGTGCCATGTCCTCCCCTCTTGTGCCTAGTTCCTGGCTTTTTAGAGCAGTACTATAATTAATACCCCTGGGTTTCTAAGATCACTTTCCTGTCCAGCTCTGGTAAGGATACCCATATGGTTACAAATTATAAGCTTGTTTTATTAATAAACAGAGGGTTGACTTTAGACACCCATATGTTAACAAATGCACTAAATCTGATTCTGCCATCTACTGTATTTCTAAATCAAATAAAGTTTGTTTTCATTTGTTCAGTTAACATTCTCAGAGTTTAGGGAATGTGTTAGAACAGGAAGTAGCAATGGCCACTAACTAAATGAGGCTGTCAACTTCTTCAACTCTTCCTTCCTAGATATAATACATATCCATGCCCCCCCTAGAAATATTAGGGTGAAAACTAACTACGCATCCTGGCTAAGTAAAGAATGCAGATCCCTACTCAGGACTAAAAACAAAGCCTGAGCTCACTTTCAAAAGACCAAATCTCAACCAGCAAAACAAGCATTTTTAGAGCTCAGAAACAGAGCCAAAAAACTTGTCAAACTAGACAAAATCAACTACTATCACAACATCCAAAGTAAACATTACAACGACCCTCAAAAGTTCTGGTCTGCAATTAATAATATACTACAACCAGGTAAGGTAGGTACCCCAACCCCAACATCAACCTCTAGCTACAACAATATAGCAACCCAAATCAACAAATACTTTATGGAAACTATCCAAGCTCTTACTGCCTCACAAAATACTTCCAGCAGTCCTAATAATCCTACTCATCTCCCCCACATCACAGCTCTAGCCACAATAATGACCCCACTCAATTTTCACTGCATCCTGTTTCTATCAGTACTATAAAAAGATTACTAAAGAAACTTAAACCTACCACACTTGCCACAGGCAACCTCCTAGCAGAGTTTTTGAACATTGCTGCAGACACTATAGTGTACCCATTAACAATACTCATAAATAGATCAATATCAGAAAACATAGTCCCCTCCATCTGGAAAATCTCCCACATCATTCCGCTTCACAAAGGGGGAACTTCCACCAAATTCAACAACTATCATCCCATAGCTATTTTGTTTCCCCTATCCAAAATATTAGAGACAGTCGTACATTCCCAACTCGTGGACTTCCTTCACACCCACAAGCTGCTTACACTATTTAACCTCAGTAGCTCAGCTCTGTCCTGGTTCCTTAATTTACCTCTCAGGGCTTAAACAAGCCATCCTATGGCAACTTAGCTTTCATAATTCCTCCCAGTCTGTATTTACGCTCACAAGAGACTCCATCCTTTTGCTTACCAGCGCATTCCTCTTCACCCAATCAACTCCACTCCAATGCAACTCCGCTCAAGCGCTTACCCAATATGCGAATGACTCCACCCTGATGTGTCCTGCCTCATCTGAGACCACCCACTTTCCTAACTCCAAAAGGATTTACTTTCTGGCTCTTGTGGAAAGGAAGTAGATAAGTTCCCCAACTCTTATTAAACCCACAGCAAATAGCTAGCCCTCAACCCCTCAACCCAGAACTCTCTCTGACGTATGACCACAATCCATTCCAAAAGCTCAAAATGTCCTCCAGCACTCATATACCAAACTGATTTTAGGTCAGAGTCAAACCATGACCTCGAATAGAGATATCACATCAATCAAGTCATAAAAATGGTCACTAAAACACTAGGTCCTATTATACAGAAAGTCATTTTTAACTGCCAGAACTAGAACTAAAACTGTGCCCATACACCACCTCTTCACTCCAACCCTCTATATGCTTCTCCCCTATACTTTCTTTCGAGCTTCCTAAACCAGAGCCTCCTCAAGTTAAACTCTGTATTTACAAATTTGCCAGCTGATGCCCTACAAAACTTTCACCACTGGCCCTTGTCCTTAAACAATAAATTGATTTGAACTTCACTCAACTAACACTTCAACCAACCCCAACATTTGCCTTTTAAAAACCATGCACAAACCAGATAAGTATAAAGACAAAATCTTGTAAAGACAATGCACCACACACTAGATCCCTTCCTCAAGCTACAAAACTCTCTAGATGTTACAAAGTAACAACTCAACAGGTGAATCTCTTTTCTCTGTATACTTTTAAAACTTAGAACAACCTTTGAATACTATAATCAATAGTACTAAAACCCTACTTTAAAACCTTCTAAACCAACATTTATATGACATATGGCTTTTTGCCCTTGTCTTAATTTGTTAGCATTACTTAGCATTACCTTTCGAAGCTGACTACCACTTTCAAAACATCTGCGACTCTACTAACCCAATTTCATCTCGCAAACCATGTCTCTGAAAGACCATGCAAATCATTCTTGAGTCAAAATGTTAGCATTCTGGGCATTATACTTCCATGTTAACTCTTATACATATGTATTTGGAAGGTCTCAAACATGTTGCTAACCACAAAATTATTTTTATCTCATGTCTCATCGCCCGCTATATTACCTACACATATCTTGACTATCTATTTACACTCACAATACCAATTGACTTGGTATGTATAAAATATAGTTTTATTTTATATTTACTCTAATTATATATACAAATATGTATTTTATTTTATTATATAATTCTTATAGAATATAGTGGGCTTTTCTCTTGAAGACCTCTGCTGAAAATGGACCTGTGTCCAGTCGGACTTTCCCGGTAAACAAATGTTAAATAAATAAAAATATAATAAATAAAATGGCAGTCAAGATATTTGAGTACATTGCCTGTTTTACCTGTGGTGAGTGATTGAGTGTTTGGGTCTTGCCAACATCTTTTAGAGTTATTGAAATCTTTGCCATGCCCTTGCAGCTGAAGTCTTTACCAACTCCAAGGTATTAGAGTCTTTCAGTTTATGCACCATTATGAGACTAGGATCACCCAGGAAAACCAACATTGCTTTTGAGCAGAGAAGACCACCAAATGATTCAGAATGTAAACCTAATAGCATAAATTCTAGTATTTGGCTTTTATTAAAATATAAGCTATATGTATGGAATTATCTTTTATTTATTTTACCTGTAACAAATTATATTTTTATTATACATACACGTTACTATGCGTGTGTGAACACCCTAATACTCACATTCAGCAAAGGAGACTATCTCAAGAATTGAAAATTACAATCTAAGCTCATCTTAATTTTAAAGTACTGCTAATGGCAATAATTGAATAAGATAATTAGATACAAATGAATGAAATTAATTAGTTAATGACTTGACTATATAAGTAATTTAAAAAGGTTTTATGATTATCTTGAAAAAAGCCTGACAAAGTCTCAATGACGCTTGTGGATATCACTTTTTAAACTGACTGTTTTGTGAAATAAAGTAAGTTCTGCTTTTACAGGAAGAGTTCATTGTATTCCTTTGGTGGTCTTCTGCCTGTGCTACTGTTATATACAAGTACCAAATACAGATGCCCACTCAGGCCTCCATGTTTCTGATCGGTACTTAATCACCCAATAAGTCTGCTGAGCTGACTAATGATATCATGGGTTACATATTCAATGATCCTGAAACAAATATTTTTTTTTTCATGGATGATGGTTTAGTGGTGAAGCTTCAAAACATCACTTGATGATCGCCCATATGTCTGAAAGTTTGTTAATGTTTTCAGAATTATCTCTGTTCAAAATAAGTGTAAATAAAACACGTTGCATCAAGAATAGTACCTGCAATTGAGATGAGAAAGGAGAATAAACAACTTCCTGTAACTAGTACAGTGGTATACCAAAATATTTAGGATTCTAAATATTGCATTTGAGGATTCATACTAACTACATTTAGAATATTATGATCAAGGCAAGCCTTAAACCAGTATACATTAAGATCCTGGGATGAATCCACTTGTGGAGGAAATGCCATCTGAGCTTAACGAGGTGGGTTATCATGATAACAATATTTTTGATGTCTTTTATATATTGAGGCATATATCTATATCTATCTGTATACATATATATATATATATATATATATATATATACATATATATATATATATATATATATATATATGTACGTGTGTATGTATATACTAAAAGTAAATTAGTACAAATAGTAATTAAAATAATAAGTAATGATAGCTAAGTTATTTTTGCCCCTAGACAAGAACTCTATATGTAATTCATGCATGAATCAGTTAAAACAGTGTTAATCTGAAAATAAGAAACACTATAAAATATAATTCTGAGACTATATCTATATTTTATGAAATGATTTGATCAACTGGTATGACCTGATTCTAGTACAGAAATTAAAGCTGAGTTATCCCATCCATTGTCATTTTAATGAGGCTTTACATATAGAAGACAAATTCAGGAACTTTTAGAAGAATGCTTAGTAATACTCAGTATGAGGCCTTTTACTAATATGGTTATCCCAATACAGAAACCCTCTCGACCTGTTTCTACTACAACTATTTTAGATCTAGAAAAAGCCTTCGGTATGGTGGATCACAGTAAACTCATTGAAATCCTCAACAGAGTTAACCTCAGTAACTCCAGCTCTGTCCTGGTTCAATGATTACCTCAAGCAGCATAAACTCAGCATCCTGTGGCAACAACTTTCCCCCATTCAGGCCAGTCACAAGCCATCCCAGGCAGAGACTCCATCCTTTCAGTCTGTATAGGCGCTTCACTAATATGGTCTTCCAATGCATACCAAACTTCTTAATGCCAACTGCTCTACCTTCCACCCATCTATCATCAGCCTCCTCCATGGTGGCCTACATACCATAACCTGTATGTTCAACAAATCTGTGGAAAATGGGCTCATGGATTCCCCACTGTACCATAGCCCCAGCAAAAAATGGCTTCTTCTTTCTTCCTCACAACATATCACTCCTCTCCCTCATGACCTTCACAAAAGCCTCCATGCATTCTCCCCAACCCTCATAACAAACTGTTGTAAACCAAAATTGAATATGACCTCAAAATACCTCTCATATGACACCAGTGTGCATGAAAATGGACCATGACAAGCCAAACATACCATAAGGAATAAGAACTTTTTGTCTGCCAGAACTAACTCTGCTATTCCCCATACATACCCTTTCTTTCTAAAATAATCTGCAGCCCTCCCATACTAAACTTCACTCTCTCCAACCTCTCCAAATGCCTCCATTGTAACAACAAAACTGCCATCCTCTATACAAAACTTCATACAAAACTGTTCCAAAATTACTAAATTGGACAGAAAAACATATCTACTTTACTATCATCAACTAAACAATAAAATTACCCAGCTGCCACTCATCTCATAACTCCCCCAATACATTTTTCTTATAAGATCATACAAAAACACTAGATCCCACATCTCTCTTCACTCAAAATCTAAGATGTTACACTTCCACCACAGCATTTCACTCAAATCTTTAAACCTATTATAGATTTAAAACTTGGAAACTTCTTCAAACCACTATAATCAATAGTAACAACTAGAAACTTTTAACAACCCTCAATCTACAACATTAATATAATACATATTACTTTTGCACTTGATAAACCAGAAGCTATACCATATTAGCATTACTAAAAGCATTGTACCTTTCCTAGTCTCTACACGACTCTCATTACTAACAGCCGACATCATATAGAGTGTATCTCTGAAGAGGTATCAATCTCATTCATCTAAGTTAATCACCCACCTCTAGACTTGAACACCCCATACATTGCTCTCTAGTTGTATGCACTAATTCTTTAAACATGTAGCCCCAACTTCTAAAATTATACTTACTGCCCTTCTCTTCATTCCACAATTACCTAACCATCTATGTATATATATTTGTATTAGTACAATTATATATTATGTACTAAATGTGCCTATCATAAGTGTAAAACTCTAATTGTATAAATGTAATATGTGTTTCTTTATTATAACATTCTTACCTTTTTGAAATATGCACTTTTCTCTATTTATATGTTGCTGAAAACTCACTATTTGCTCCTCTCCTTCTTAATTTAAACAAAGTATTAAAATAATAAAAAATATTTTACTTAAAAAAAATATAATAATATAATTGGCATATAAATAATTACCTGTGGTAGTGATTGCTTGTTTGGGTCTTGCCACAATCTTACCTTTGTGTTGACATATCCTTTTGCCATGTTATTGCAGCTTTAGTCTTTCCAAGGAAAAATTATTAGGAGTCCTTCAGTTTGAAACATTTAACTACAGATATAAGAAGTCTTTCGACCAATATCAGCTTACAACGAACTAAGTCCCAGGAAGAAAACTTGGTGATAATGCAGAAAATAACCAATATTGCATACATGTAAAATAAATTTTCTTGCTTTTAGCGGCTTGCATTGTTAATTTTTATTTTTACCTCTAAATATAATTTAATTGTTTTGATTCAACATACGTGCACATATAACCCTAATTTTATTATAATACCACATTATTCAACCAAGTACTGAACACCTAATACTCACATTCTCTGAAAAGCTCATCTGATTTTTTTAAAGCTCATGTTAATGCTTTTGTATATAATTGAATTTTAATATAAAATTAAATAATAAGGGAAATTACAAATGAATGAAATTAATTGAATTAAGTGACTATAAAGGTAATTTAAAATCTTAAAAAAGCCAGTGAAACAAGAGAAAATGGATGAAAAGTATTGAATTAATCACTTTTTAAACTGACTGTTTTGTGAAATAAAAGTAAAAATGAAAACATAAGGAAGAGTTCATTGTTGTCCTTTTGTGTATTTTTGGTGTGACTACTTGCCTATACAAGTACCAAATTGTAGATGCCCGCTCAGGCCTCCTGTATTCCTTTCGGTGCTGATCACCACTTAATCACCCAAGTGACTAATGCTGACAATACAGATGCCCATATATTCAATGATCCAAATATTAATATAATCATTTTCATGGATTGCTGAGCTGACTAATGATATCCATGGTGACATGACATCCATACAGAAACAAATATTTTTTTTTTCATGCATGATTTATTCAGAATTTCAAAAAAAGTGTATACGTAATCCCAAGAATAGTACCTTCAAGAATAGTGATATTTCAGAATAAACAACTTCCAAAAACTAGTACAGTGGAGTACCAAAATATTTAGGATTCTAAATGCAAATTTGATTTGAAATGAGATTGACACTTTCATTTAGAATATATTTAGGAGCCTTAAACCAGTTTAGGATAGATCCTGGGATGAATCGGATGTGGGATGAATGCTCAAGAAAAATATGAACGAGTTATCGTTATGGAGTTATCATTATAACAATATATTGAATCCTTTTAATATATATATCTATATATATCTATACATATATATATATATATATATATATATATATATATATATATATATATATATATATATATACATATATATTATGTAATATATAATATATAATAAATATGGTGTAAGTAAACAAAAAAATTTAAAATGAATAGTAATTTATTTATTTAATTTATCAAGAACTCTATATGTAATTCATGCATGAATCAGTTAAAACAGTGTTAATCCTGAAAAAAAAACAGAAACCATAACCAGGCAGACTATGTCTATATCTAGACTATGATGATTTGGTCTTTATAATTTTACTGGTTCTAGTACAGAAATTAAAGATGAGTTATCCCATCCACTGTCATTTTAATGAGGCTTTACATATAGAAGACAAATTCAGGACCAAGCAATAACTTTAGAATGCTGCTTAGTGCAAAATAAAATAATATTTGCATTTTCAAATGTTGTTTTGAACATTTAAGAGAGTACAATTTCAGTCTTAATTGAATGTGCTTGACAATTTTAACTTTCCGCACATACTTATAAATAATGGTAACACACTCTAGCCTAACCATATCAGTTTTATTATGTTAGTAGATCATAATCCAACATTATTAGTATCAGAAAAGGTACCAGACAAGGGTCTTCTGACTTAACATTGCTATTTAATTTGCATATAGACCCACTGTTGTATTTTTCTTTTAACTCATACAATATTGCATATTTAAAATAAATAATCTTCCAATAAATACTACCAAAATTTCCAGAATGTTTTGCCATCCACTCTGATTTTGCATCTTATGAAAAATAATCACCTTTATTTCCCCTATATGGTGATTTTAAGCTTCTTAATCCTTTTGAAGCTCAACTTGTTTTGATAACCATTTCTTTCAAATATCTATGATTAAATTCTCCACAGAATAATGACATTTCAGATGATCATGTGCGATAGTCCTCACAGTCCTTTTCTTTTATTTCCTAAGGCCTCAAGCTTTAAAATGGCTATTTCAAAAGGTTATTATTTCATTTAAAGTTAACAATTCAGGTTAGTCCAAATGACTTTTTCAGTGCTTAAAGAAAGAACTAACTAAAGTTTCCTGGTACCCTATAATACCATGGATAGAATATGCAAGCCTGGCACCATTACAAATGAATTGTATTCTAAAATTTAAGATATTTATCTAAATTATTCAAAAAGGTGAGCTGTGAAAGTGATTACAGTTAAAAAAAATGTTCTCCCAAGTCCAAAAAAAATTTCCATTTGGGTTAAAATAAAGGATATGTCTTTAAGAAACTTAATTTGAAATTGTTAACCGTTTATAAATAATGATATATTGAAGGTATAAAGATCTGAAGTTGCAATTAGTATTTCTAATCACGCTGATGTGGTAGTGCTTTTCCATCTAAAAATTCATAACATAAATCTCATGATAAATAATAGCATTAGAACATGGACCCCGGGATTCATGAACCTTGCAGAAGCGCCACATATAAGCGTCGGCGTTATAAAACCAAATATAATACCGGCGATTCAGGTATGAATCAATCCCATGTGCACTACCGGCGTGCGGTTTCTCGCCGCCCCGGCGTAGGTATGCTAATCACACTGTGTGCGGTATTGCACCATGCAAATGAAGGCAAATAGCGATCCACGAAGCTGGGCAGGCGTAAGCGTAAAGACGCGGCAATGTAAACCAAAAAAGCGGTTTACATTTAGCCAAACATGACCAAGGAGTAATGGAAGGCTGTCAGCGTCAGGTATCATACAGGTGCAATATGCCAATGGCGAAGGCATCGAGAATGTCCAAAGAAAACATGCACAAACTGTAAATAATGACATAAATGTTATATGCGCAGAAACCACAGCAGAACCCGGATATGTGTACAGAAGGTGCTAAACAATTAAATAATATGAGATTGTCCTAGAAGAGCAGTATAATACATCAGATGCACAGCCACCACACCATAGTATGTATGGAAAGCCTCAACCCCAGCGCCAAAGGGTTGTCAGGAGTGCGGCAGTGTTGGCGCCGTAACCATGTATTAGCAGTCAATGCCATGCAAATGAGGCAGATAATAGTGAATCGCAAAACCAGCGGTGTAAGGATGGAGCAAGCAGGCGCCCGGTAGTACATTGAGGTGGCCTACGGGATACATGTCAATCGCAGAGGGTGTGCCACTGTAGGAGAGGAAGCACATTAGGCCAGCAAACATGGGCTGTACAATGCACATCACAGCAGCAGGATGGCGTGTGAGGAAATAGATCGCTGAGAGTACATAATGCCGCATAGATGCATGTGCCGCGAGGATGACTCGTTCCCCAACCCAGTCATGTAGCGGCCTCCCGTCAACAAACACGGATATAGGAAGGTAATGCGGAGAATATGAGGAAATGCGGAAGCAGTGTAATTGGAGCCATAATGAGCAATCAACACCAATCAATCCAGGAAGGGCAAGCGGCGACAGCTGACAACTCTGCATGCAGACTCCTGCAAAGCGGAAAGGGGAGGCATAGGAATGCAAAGATAGTAGGGGATGTAGTAGAAATGCAAAGAGCAAAGAACGAAATAGCACAGCCAAGTACAGAGGTAGCATAATGGTGACAGACAAAATGCATCATATGCCATGTGCCTGCAGGATGCACTGCAGGCAATAGTAGGTGCAATGTGCAGAAACAGTAATGTAAGATGCAAAGCTAAGCCAATGCAGGCAACTGTAATGTAACACTAAAAGGCAATACCATTGCAGTTGCAGCGGTAAAACACCGAAGATAATCCACAGATATGGCTGCACAGACACACCCAATGACATCACGGGTATACAACAGCGGTATAAAGTGTGAATACACACAACACACAATGTGATTTCCCAAACACCGCACGTAGAGATTGTAAACACACGGGAACTTTTAATATGTATATATGTTGGGTGCCGCCGTGGCGTGATGCATAGGTATGTGTCAGAGACAGGCGGGTTGCGGAGGAGGGTGCCGACAACTTCCGTGAGGCCTCATAGGAGAAGGAGAGTGTTCAGAGCAAGGGTGACCTACCAGGGGCTGCAAGACCTGGAGATAGTAAGCGCTACAGGGTGGACAGGGACCGCGTTACAGCAAATAGTGGAGCTGTGCGGCCCCGCTGAGAACAAGAGACAACAGAGAGGCCCATCCCAGCGGACACAAGGTATGTGTGAGCTTGCGAATACTGGCTACAGAGTACCTTTCAAAGGCCAACCCGGGGATATAATGGGTATCTCACAGGCATCAGCATCAGGGTACTCGCCAGTTCCTGGATGCCATGTTCTGTTTATGCCCATGAGTATATAAACTTCCCAGATCTCAGGAGGAGTTGGCTAGCAATATCGCCACTTCCACCGTGTGGCACAATACCGGAGGTACTGGGTGCGATAGACTATGCGCACATAGAAATCAAGTCACCGCCCGGGAGCAGGGTAGGCGCTACATAAACGCCAAGGATACCCTCCATCAATTGCCAGGTGGTGTTGTATCGCGGGGCATTATCATGGATGTGTGTGCTGGCAGCCCTGGAAGCTACCATGACTCCCATATCTGGCATGCCTCACAGCTGTATCAGGTATTAGCCAGAAGGACATCACACAAGGTCACCTTGTGGGGATGCTGGCTATGCACTGGGCCGTGGATGATGACACCCATCAGAAATGCACACACACACATGCAAGAGCATGCATAATGAGGCACTGCGCACATACCAGAATAATCATAGGCGTGTGTTTGGGATGTTGAAATCACGGTTCGGTGCTTGGATACATCCGGTGGAGCCTTGCAGTACTCTCCAGGCACATGTGCCCACATATTCATAGTATGTTGTATGCTACACAATATGATTCTAGAAACAGCTGCTGCAGGGACATAATGGTGTAGGGCCACCAAGCCCGCCACAACTGCCAAAGGCAAGCACAGGCACAGGGCATTCAGCGCCATGAACACACTGTGCCAGCCCCAGAAGTAGGCGGTGTGCCCAATATGCCTCGCCCTGCAAAGAGGAACGCATAGCACATACTTTGACAGCGTAGGCCCCATGGACTGACACCTCCTTACCTGCACACACAGTGAAATGGGCCACACAAACATGTCCGCCCGTAATGTGTGCGTATGGGCGGACCTATATGAACTCAACAAAGGCACCACCCAAACACTGCACACCCAATAGCTAGCAGAGCATGGGCGCCAACACCTCAACCTGCGCCGCCCGGTTCTACAGTAGGCAGTAGCGTATGCTGCCACTGTCGCCAAAGTCGACTACATATGTACTTATGTGCATACACAGATCACGGAAATAGATATCAGTACACACGTAGAAATATATGTACACATACACAGATATGAAGTACAACAGGTTAATATGGAACCCAGGGATGCAAGTTTACAGATAAGTAAGGCGAAATCTCCACATAGTAAACATAGTGAGCGACAACCCGATCATCCGGGAGGTGGGCAGAGCAGAGCGCCAGCCATGGAAATGTCAACCTGCATCAATACATATCCGGGTCGGAACGATCGCCAGGCCGCGGTACAGTAATGGGATACGTGTGTCATATCCATAGGATATGAGTCTTGAATTACACACCGCCGCGGCGATGTGGCCAGCGTAGGTAGTGTGTGCAACCGTCGGTGCAGCGGCAATCATACCTGTCAAGTGTGCGTCATTATGAGAGCATTACCTCATTTGGGGTCTAAAACAGTTCATGTTCCTCGCAGTTCCTCAAAGTTCCACATCGAAAGAGTCTGTCACACATTCATTGTTAGGAATGTATTTAAATGAAATCCTGGTAAATAGAAATCAATCATAGTAAGTCATTAAAGGTTCTACTTTGTAAGTAAATCAGCATATTTTAACCATCCTATGACCTTCTTAGCTGAAGTTGTTAGTAAGACAGTGGTATGTGTTCCACAGTTTGCCCATTTGTTTCACATTATGAATGTGTGTGTTCCTCATTTGGAAATGGAAGGTTGAGAGCTATGGCGGCAATATGTGTATGTGTGAGGTGAGGTTGTCGTGTGTTCCGCTGTGTGTGTGTAATGTGTGTGCCACTGTAAAACGTGTATGTAGGTGACATGTCACAGGCGGAGTGTAATAACATGCGTAGGCATACAGTACAGGAACCATAGGCGTATGTACAGCAGTACCCACAAAGTAGTACTGACATCTCCTCAGTGGCTAGGCGGCGTGGCGGCGTAAAAGCGATACAAAGCGGAAATGTCCCAGAATGTACCACAGGACCATAGCCAACAGGAGATAAAGGGCGCATGTACAAACCATGACCGTATGTATGGCGGCCATATGGTAGACTCAACCGATAGGTCGGCAGCGTTACACAGCATCAGGCATGTACGGCGAAATCTGAATGTGCTATCCGGCACGATCATGGACAACTACGGTCCCGTAAATACCGCTGTGCGTTCCACGACCGTTAAGTAAGCAAGCGCCACACGAATAGGGGGCTACCGGTAGTATACAGGCCGTCCCAAGTACAGGACCACAATCACCGTAACTATCAGTGCCATAATGCCAATGGATAGTAGGCGCGGACGAACATCCGCAGATATAACCCATGTGAAGGAGGAATCGTGCAGGAAGCACACATGCGAGGCGATACCGACACCACACGACATCAACAAAACAAACATTCCAGAACAACAGACAGGTAGCCTGCGGCCTCCCAAGCAGGGATGGAGCACACACACAAGCATATCTTGTATGTATAAATGCAAGACCCACACCCCGTACCCGTCACCCACATCCGCAGATATACCCCATCGCACATATCAAAGGGATAACAGCCAAAACCGTAGCAGAATCATACAGGCAGTCAATGACAGCGGCATACTCGCAACAAGCCGCGTGGGTAACACTAGCAGCAGCCGATGCATCCTTGCATCCGTTGTGTACAGGAATATAACAGCTATGTTACACATCTGAATGCACAATGCCATCGACAGACTCCGCCAGGACACGGACACCCACATGTCGAACAGAATACCATACCCCACACAATCCGGCTAACACCACAGCGTAATGTACCTGACACCACACATAGCGTATGCAGTCACACAAACATGATACAATACATACCATCCCCACGAAGGTAGTGCAAATAACCAAGCGGCCACCACGAGAAATGAACCATGGCCTAGTTTAGCGGAACGCTTGTCTGAATGGAGGAGGATCACCAGTGATATCGCATAACTACACACCGAGGAACAGCTATTGGCGTGATGAACCCCCCTGCCTCAGGTGACTGAATAAAGGAAGACTCCCTGGATATTCAAACCGTATGTTCATACCGAACACAAACTGCATTGAAAGCAAGGAGTTAGAGGAGAATATTAGGCGAATACAGAAGCAAAGGCGAGGAAAGGTATGTCGAACCCGCGAGATGTACTGGTGTAGCGCATGATCACGTATGAGTAATCTGCACTGTATGTGAGCGATGTGTGTAAGTAAAGATACCTGTCCATCAGGCAGAGGTGGTGAAAGGTGGTTATGTAATGCTAAGCCGCTGAACATACCAGCGACTGTGGACAGCGTGTGCACAGCAGTGGGACAACATGTACATGGCGTGATAACCCAGGTTCGCCATAGGGATTCCAAACACAGAACAATACCACCACCCGCTGATGCTGTCGGTGGATGTCGAACAATGAAGTGCCACAGCAGGGGATAGGACATGTATGTATAGTGTCACAGCACACATGTGCATGGGCATATACTGTCGATGTCATCACGGAATGTGCATACGGCGTGCGCATTATCCCTCGCGGTAGGGGTGACTATGTCAATTATGTGTATGCAAAGCTGTCATGATGGATATGTTCAGAAATCATAGACAGTATCACAGGCATAGCATGCATGATGGAGGGATAGCCTAATGTTATGTACATAAACAGGATATGTATGGCCTGCACATATGGGACAGAGTAGTAGCAGAATAGGTACCCGAAATGGAGGAACAGCAAGTAACCATGTCCAAGCGTTCCGTAGGTGCAATGTGTGCAACAATGATGTCCGTCAGGGCGTGTGTAAACACATGTGCAATGTACACAGTAGTGTCACCCCCATGGTAGTGTCCACTGAGCGGCAGAGGTGGATGTCAACTGTATGTCTATACAGTACTTCGCTGTAGTGGTACCATGGGTCTGTGTCACCTACCAGCAAAGGAGCTATCACATGACTAGTGACACAGTGTGTCCCTGTGGGATGTGCACAGGACCTATGTCCCACAACGCGGTGTGTGCCCAGGCTGTGGAGCCCACGCAGGCGCCCAGGCTGAGCAATGTGGCAGGTGTGCACACATGCAGGAGTGCTCCTCCCACCCTGCCTGCAGCGCCATGTAGGAGTACTACATGCATCAGTAATCACCGGAGAACATGGCCCATGGCAGAGTAGATGACACCCCCTGTGTTAGTGGTATGCAGGTGGTACAGATGTCTTTCACGACTGTCATTTGCATATGTAAACAGTCTGAGCCAGGTAGACATCACGGCATGACTATACTGAGACATGTAAAGTTGTATCCATTGTGTAAGGTACACCACATATGTGTTATTGTAACACTGCCCGTGTACATGTGTGTATGGCATAGGTACAAGGGCACCCAATGTATCAACTAGACATACGGTCAGAAGTGTGCGACCCTGCACATGTGTACTACGCCATAGTGGTATATGGCAACCACAACACCATGTGGGGCATGTGTGTATACAGCAACCATGTACAATGTGATATGCATGTATAGGGACAGTATCCATGTGATACACACTGCATGACTGTCACTATGCAAAGGTGATGTGTATGCACTATGTGTGATGTAACTGATGCAATGATATCTACATGATATATCTGCCACACTGACACCTGTATGGTTGTTAGCAATATGAGTAGGATGAGCTAGAATGCTGCCAGGTATGTAAATGTGGTATATGTAGGCATGGATAATACTCTGTGACAGCATGTAGTGTATGTAAGCAAATAGTGAGCATGAGGGGCCACATGACTGATGACTGTGCAATGTCACACGTACCTGACTCGTTGTAGTTAGCATGATATGCCTGCACCACTGTGTGACCTGTACAGGAGGCACATGGCGTAACATCCTGAGACATAAGTGCGATGTGATGCTGGATGTGTACATTGGCAATACCATAAAGTGGAATGGCTGAAGGGCAAGAAGGATAATGTCTGAGTTGATACCCTCTGTACCACACCAACCACCCATGCAATGGTATGACAGGTGGCCAGCATGTGGATGTGGTGTGCTGGCTACAGAAGCCCAACAAAGGGTGCCAGTAAAGGCATGGAAATTAGATCGTCAATGAGTGTGTGAAGCATGTATGTGAGGATGTGGCCCAGTGCCATACTGAATGGCCCAGTCATGGGTGTACAAATGCAGCCCCATACGTGCAATGCAGTACCACCCATGTGTAGTGTGATAGATGTGGTAGTGTGGTGGTCAGGGTACACAACGTGCATGAATGGGCTAGCAGCCAATGCAGTGTGCTGCTGCAGAGACATGTAACAGCCAGGTTGGTGGGATACAACAACTCTGAGGAGACGGAGGTGACATTGGGACCGTGTTCTCGGACATAGCGTGTGCATGGCAGTACTATATATGTGTCAGGGTTAATACAATGTCAGCCATGGATTGGAACCCTATAGTGAGTGAGTGTGTATTGTTGGTAGGTACACCATTGGCAGGCATGATGCCAGCAACATCTGTGTCGGCAATGCCTGCATGAGTGTTGTATGCTGCATTGAATGTGGATGTAGCCAAACAGCAGAGACATACCAGCACACTGTGTGAGGGCCCACACTGCAATGTATGGCAGTCATGTGTAGGTAGCTAGCTGTGGAGTATGTGATGCACCATGAGGACACACCATGACTGTGAGGTGACACCACACACATGTGAACATAACTATTGTGCAACAGCCTGCACATGTGCCCATACAGCACGTGAGCATGGAACAGGAATACCACTGTGGCGTCTGTGAAAAGGCCAGTACCACCATGTCTCTGTGTGGAATAGCATGGTCCCTACCAGTGCATAAATGTAGCGGAAGTGCACTGTGATATGTGTCGGCATAGTCATGTAGACTGTCCATCGTACGGGGTGCCATGCCATCAACTACCTCTGTCAGTGGATGTCGGTAGTACTGGCTGTAGAGCGTATGTACCATGCATGCTGCGATGGTCGTGTGTCTGGGGTGTGGCTAGCAGGGCTGAGAAGCATGGATGTTCAGCAATCAGAGGGGGGATGTGTGTAGGCATAGCACACAGACACATGGAGGTTTGGTGCATGCCGAGGGTAGTGTAGGTATGGTATGCGTCGTGTAATGTGTCGCAGCTATGCGTACTGCATGGCCAAGCATGTGTGGGTACATGGGAGTCCATACTAGGGAAGTGCGTGTTGCTGTCAATACATAGCAGTAGCAACTGTCCTAGGTGCAATGTACAGTATGCCAGCACGGCCAGTATGTAAGCTGTGGTGTACAGTGTATCCACCGTTGCGTGTCACAATGTGCGTGAGCGATCCGCGAACATGGGTATCTGAACATGGATTACCTATGATGCAATGTGTCAGGAATATACAGTATGTGTGTAAATCACTGTGTGGTGTGGGAACCACCCACCCGTGTGTGTTACAGTCCAGGTATGTGCCTGGGAGGTATGATCTGTGTACAATCTGGACTGGCAGGTGTGCCATGTAGGGCATGGAGGCAGGTCCCAGGCACTGCAGATAAATGACATGCGTGCCGTACTGTGTGTGCAGTGCTTGTGTACAGCACAGTGGAGGGTGTAAGCATTGTCACACATCACTGCATGCTGTGCCTACCTGTGACAACCCTGCTGGAGACAGATATGTGAAACTGATGCACAGGCAGCATAGCATGTGAAGATGTACATGTGGGCTGCACACCTTAGGTAGATGTCCACAGGTCATGTGTGCCACGGTAGTGTAGATGAACACGACTATCAGACTGGACAAACACCACATGCCTGCATAAGTACAGTATGACCATAGTCAACAGTCCCAGTGACAGAGTAGGCCAATGTACAGTATCCCTGCGTGCAGACCACTGGCTACTGGACACCTGGCTAGATTACCACACCCGGAGGGTTAATTCACCATTGAGCCATCACATGTCCCAGTCCATGTGGGCCGTGCAATGTCATCACAGGGTGGTCACAATAGCAGGTGGCAAGGCAGACACGGTGTACCAGGTGATGTGTCATGTGTGCATATGTCGAGTAGCACAGCCCGTTCACATGTCTGCAATATACTGGTGCCGCGATGTATACTGTTACATGATGTATGGAACTGCACTGTCACCCACTACAGGGCCATGTGACACAGGTGTGTTGTGGCAGGTGTAACCCATGTTTGCACAGGATACACACCGCTGTAAGTAGGCAGCCATGCTGGTGGCTACCACTGATATATGCAGTGGTCATACAGACATACCGCACACAGTGTCCATGCAGGAATGTCCATTGTCATGGACGATGTGCTGCTATGTGAATGTAGGTGTGTGTTGTGAATGCTACATCCAGATGACACCATCTGGGGCAGTCATGGTTGTCAACACCATTACACACATCCACAGCAGTCAGAACCCAGTCCTGACAATGTGTGTCAGTCACCCTCGTACTGTGTGACATATGTGCACATGGCGGAACACCTCCCACTGTCATCTAAGATGGCTACATGATGGCGAATGTGCTGTGGAAATGTACAATGCTGGTAGCCAATGAAGTACCTGGAATCACACACAATGCGCTATGGCAGCCATGTAAACCATGCACAACAATGACCGCCCAACAGACACAAACAATGCATTGACATGTGGAACATGTGCACATGACAACCCCAATGAGGTATGTTGCACATATTGATGTACAATTGTCATCTATGGCCATAGCATGGATGCAGGCGCTTTATACCCACAGGTAGTACCATGTGATGTAGGTAGGGGCATTGCTTTCGTGTACATGTGACAGTAGCTGTACAGACACATGTCCTGCATAGCCGTCATGTAGGGGTAGCTGTGGCATGTGACCACTGGACATGCCCGTGCAATTGACCATGTCCCACAGGAGATGTGTTATGTGTGTACCAAATGTGATGTGCTGACAACAAGCTGTGATGTGTCGGCTGCGGTGTACCTGTGTGACATTGTCTGTGATGGGTGCAAAAGGCATATAGTATCGTATTACATGCCCACAAGCCCACATAGGTGCATAGCCTGAACATACAATACAAGGAGTGTGTGGGATGATAGCAACCCACAGGAGGAGATAGAGTATGGGCGGCAGCCCACAACCACATGTGTGGTAATGCGGTGTTCACGTCCACGACACATGAGCATCTGAGAGGCTAGTGTTACAGCTGTACAGGGTTGCATGCATATATGTTCAGCAACATCCTGTGTGTCCCACCACTGGCCCGTGGACCGATGGACACCAACCAAATGTGCATATATGAGATGTGCACAGCACATCTGAATGCCTACTGTAGAACAGGCTTACCGTGTAGACATGTGCACAGTAGGTCTCGCCAGCTGCAGTCAAACATGTTATGTGCTGAACCACACAATAGTCCAGGCCATGCCACAGATGGATGTGCATGCATCTGTGTATGTATGGCTGTGAATGTCTCCGGCATAGCAATATAGCTGTGTCACCGTTGTGAACAACAATATGAATGGGTTGTATGTATGAGGGTGCGTCATGCGTGTATGGTCAGATCGGCGATACCATCAGTGACCCTGCTATGTGAACATCCCTGTCCCCATACATTGATACCTATGCTGTGCCCAACACCACATTCACAGAGGGAGGGATGGCGGTGTGTAGTGCAGCAGCAGACATGGGGGTGGCAGCAGGCACTGGATGTACACATATGTGGTACCCACATCAGTGCAGGCAACCATCCATGTGCGGGATAGCGGTGTGTGTCCACATACAGCACTGTGTTGATCAATATCCCAGCACATAGCACCTGCCAGGGTTACAGTGTATGCATGGATGTCTGATACCTGCATGCACCAGACACACCCTCAGCAAGCAGCGTGCAGCATACCTCACTTGAGGCCAGTGTCCACACCATGGTGATAGACATGTTGAATGTCCATATACACATAGCAATGACATATGGAATGGACAGCCACCCTGCCAATATCATCAACCCCCAGGTGGATCACAACCCAGTGCCATGTATGTGGCATACCCTGCCATAACATGCAGACCTGCCCAGCAAGGCTGCATGAGCTATCACAGTCCTACATGGTGCAATGGACAAAGGCACTCTCACTATCAACCATACACAGCAGTAATGTGGCGGTGATGCACCCTGTGGTGTTACAGGTGCTGTGTGATGCTCTGGACAATGTGTGTGTGTACATGCTATGCATGGCCTTTCCTGCTAATGTGTCATGGTTACACATTGCCCTATGTCTATCATATGTGCAACACAGGTGAGCTGTGGCAAGTTGTCCAACACCCGTACAGTGCTGTGTGTATGTACATGGCACAACACATGCATGTGCAGGTGTCCATGTGTATGTGTACAGTGCCACTGCTGACGTTCACAATGGCTACAGACGTGATGTGTACTGACATATACACAGCGTCAGGTGAACAGTAGCACCGACGTCACATGGGGACCTATGCCAAGTGATATGGACACAGGTGCAGCCAGGTACACATGTCCACAGCAGGCTAACATCTACATAGTGCGTGTACAGTGTGATGGGGTGGCACACAGATATGATGTGACACCCACTGCTCAATGGTGTGAAGCCAACACATCAGCTGTGTCACTGCCACGATGCCTTTCACAGATTACTGTGCAGATGTCGTACTTGTCATAGCAATGTATTTCCAACAGTATGCCAGCACAGCAGTGTAAATGTGACCTGCCACCATCATTATGTCTTACAGATAATGCCACATTCCCGGCTTCCCGCTTTCAGTCGACAGGAGGAGGAGGTGATCATCCCATACCTCCATACTAATCATGACCTCTTATTCAGTCATGTGCCACAGCAGGCACAGGAACGACAGGAGATATGGGAGGAGATGTGCAGGAGGGTGAACAGCCTGGGCGGATACAACCGCACTTATCAGCAGATCCGCAGGCACTGCACAGACCTGATCCGGCATGCAAGACAGTGTGCCGCTGCAATCGCCAGACAACAACGTGGGACAGGTGGTGGGCCACCAACCCAGCCCCCACTCACAGCCACGGAGGAGCTCCTGGCCAGTCTGGGGACACCCACGGAACAACACGTAGAAACCCATGCGTCCATCGTGGAGGTGGGTGTCTCGAACTATGAGCTTGGAGCTGCATGGTAAGTCAGTGTTGCATGTTTGTATGATGAGTGACGTGGGGGTGGGTGTCATACTACAACACATAATATATCAATACATGCCAGGTATATGGCCACACAAGATGCATACTACAGTATGCTATGTTGTGTTAGCAGACATGTGCATAGCACATGCTAACTCACAGATGCATGATGTGACATGCACAGTGCTGACCGTGGCGATAGTAATGGATAATGTGTATACCTTTGTGTCATCCCTTGACAGGTACGTCTGGCGTGTCGCAAACACAAGGGTCTGTTGCAGGTAAGTCTGTTGCTAGTCAAAGGCATGATATGGTGTATTGATATTCCACATGTGTCCAGGCATGACATGCACACCTGTGTGTGCCCCAGTCATGGAATACAGGTTGCACCACCCGACACACACACCACCCATGTACAGTAGATACAACCATTAGCGTAGAGTGGCATGACACCACACGACCTATTGGTGTGTTATGTGCATTCAGCTATGCATACAATGGTGTAGGTGTTCCACAATGGCCGCATGTGTAGTATGCATCGGTATGCCTCTGCAGTATGCACACAGTACCACATAGTGAGCTGTGATCTTGCCAGAGCACAGGTGTTACCAATGTGAGCTATGCCCCTGCATCAGGTGCACACGTTGTGACATGGCACATGCCATGTCCCATGCTGCGATGGATGTCTGGCTGCAACATTTTCACACCATGACATGACCTATGCACGACATAGCAGACATCCACACTGTCTGCATATCTGTAGGGAATGTGACACCTTACACTAGTATGGTTGTATGCCACATGGGCCACCACAGGGCCGTGTGCACATTGTCCACCACACACAATTGTCAATGACCCAGACAGACAAGGCCATGGTCGATACCTACAGGCATGTTGCCACTCAGTACATCCACAGTGGGTAGTCACCGTTGCACCCTGTACACATAGTGGGCTCATCACTGTAGTGGACCCCCTGGACATCCGATGTAGTACACCAGTGACATGGAATGCCTCTCCACAGCTACTACAGGTGCCTCCATGTCCACCATATACGTGCTGCTGAGCAGCTGAACTGACTTACAGACATGGCAATGTAGCGTCCAGGTCACGCGCTACAGAAACATAACTGTGTCTTGCTACTGTGCAGTGGCACAGTGCCGCACTCCACACTGTACAGCTATGTACACAGCTCACACCAACGCAACTGCACAGACATCCCTGTTACCCATACATTGTATCTGTAGACTGTACACATAACACTGCACCGTGACAGCCGTTGTGATGTGGTGCATGCGGTGGGACACCATCGTCACATGTCCACATGATACCACACATGTTTGCTGTGTACATGACATAGTGTCGGCAGCCATGTGTACTGTCAGCTTCGCCTGGCCACACGGTGTATCACGGTGATGCATGCAAACTACCATGAATGTGTGTACTGCATGTCTACTAAAAGACACCTGCCTGTTGTACTGTTCCCACCAGGGCAGTGTGCATACTGCCACTATGAATGTCTGGTCTACATTCACTGGTCTGTGGTGTGTGAATGCTGCATGCCACCTGCATTATCACATGCATGATGTGTGTGTGTGTGTGTGTGTGTGTGTGTGTGTGTGTGTGTGTGTGTGTGAGTGTGTCTGTATTGTAACCGATGGTATGTCTTTGTATTGACAGGTGCTGTAGGTGAGTTCCCCTCCTGCGGTCCATCTGATGCTAGTGTCCCCATAGATACTAGTGGTGATGACCATGTGCATGAGGCACAGGCAGGGTCGTCACAGGCAGAGACTGTGCCATTGGAGAACATCACACGTCGTCCCTTCATCCCTGCACACAGTTCAGATGCCGACACATACCCCAACACCGTTGCCCATAGATGGCGGTCAGTCAGCGTCTGTTGGCACCGAGCAGGAATGTGTGGTGGCTGCAGAAGGTGTGGGTACACACCATGTTGCCAGTGTAATGACTGGTGCAGTGCTGCGCAGGCATGTGGCAGGTGCTGCTCGTAGGGGGAGCACCGCTAGACATACACCTGGCGTACAGGGTGCAGCAGCTGGTATAACCAGACGCATGTTCCAGACTGTAATGGCGGGGCCCGCACATGCCGAACGGCAGAACCAGGAAGGGCAGAGGCTGCAGAGGTCTGCAATCCGTTCCTTGAATGACAACATCCAGGCATTGGCGAATGCCCAACAGCATCTTGCCGATGTTCTGGATAGGAGATTGGGTGAGATGGCTGGTATCCTCGACCGAGGCATGGCCATCCTTGAGCGTGGGCTGTCCGTGCAGGAACACCAGGTAGGGGTGAGGCATAGGGCACGTGGGCGTGGGCCAGCAACACCACCTGCTGCAGGTCGGCGTGTGCATGCCACCTCCCATGCCCACCCACACAGTGCTGGTAGCAGCAGCAGTGCAGCTGCTACTACATCAACCACGCCAGGACAGAGCAGGTCACGTGGACGTGGCCCTGGGCCGGCGTGGGCACGTTTCCAGTGGACATGTGACATCGGAGAGTGGACAGTCCGTACCTTCACCCGGTTGTGCCCGTGCGACCTCAGGCAGGCACGGTCCGCGTCGCAGGCAGACACAGTGAGCCATAACACCTGCACTGTACAGTCTGGGGCTGCCAAGCATACCCCGTGTAGGCATCACAGATGACTGAACTGTGTACACACAAACCCACACACAGCAAACACGACTGTAGGGCTCCACCACACCCACATGCAATCTACACAGTCATGCCCAGTCAATGCACAGGCCCTTACACACACACATGATGTCATCCATTGGTACAGCCCATGCCTGTGGCACATATCACCCTGTGCATATGATGAAGTCTCTGCCGCATAACTGTGAGCTACACCATCAGTGCACGGTTATGCAAACATATTCTGATGCACAGGGTGGACAAGATAGTGAGAGGTGTATGTGATACCTGTGTCCGCATAGTATGTGATGTGTATGTTGTGGTGTGTGTGTATGGCTGGTGACAGGTGTGTATGTGATGTGGGTTGTGCACTGACATCATGCAGCAGACATACCATGCAGGACAGGTGCAGCATTCATTGATCTGTGTACACAGTATGCGTGGTGGTTACATGTGTAGCACCATGTTGGTTCCCGTATGACAATGATGGTGTACTTGCATGTGCCTACTGGGAGCACTGTAATTAGTTCCCCACGTGTAGTCGTGGGGTACCCTGAGGCACATCTGGTAATAGCATCATAGCACAGGTACCCAACCGGCATGGACCCTACATAGGTACATAGGCACATGTACAAAAGAGGGTAGGTGCTGTATGTCATGTGTGCACCTAGCATGACTGTGTGTGGCTGCTAACACCCCTCAGGATGGGGATGCCACATCCATCAGTCCCTCGTCCAGCACTGACACACAGATGATGCCTGGCGCATAACTATATTCACACATCCACACGTCATTATCACTCCTGCACGAAGGCAGTCAGGGCCATTCCTTCACATGGGCTGGCACTCCTCTACGTGTTGTAGGGGGTCTCCGTCCGTTGACCCTGTTCCCCCAGCATGTCCCACTCATCTTTGTGGTGATGTGTCTGGCAGTCGCTTCTGTGCCCGTGTTTGCCTGGAGCCTAGGATGTGGAATATGCCCATGTCACCCAGGTCAGACATGGCCGTGTATGCCAGGCACAGATCACCACAGAGCAGATGTGCTGGGAAGGTTCACAGCCGGAGTCCCCTTGGTCGTGCAGCTTGTGACACATGTCCTAGCACTGTCATCCCCGCCTTGTGTAATGTTTGCGGTCCTTCCAAGTGCTGCAGGCGTCAGGTTAGCTACAGGCCAGATGTGCCATTGCGCAGTCATTGCTCAGGTGTGTGATGTGTACAGGGGTACAATGAACACCCCTGATGTGGATGCGATCCCTTCCAGACCAGGAGGCCACAGTGGAATGTCTTCACACCCACATTGCCATTGTGTGTGTTGACAGAGGTTACCGACAGGTGTGGTAGCCATTTCCATGAACATGTCCACCATCTTGAATGGCTCACCACCTACATGTGACATTGGGCCGAACATGTCCATCACACTGGGTAGGTCTGCACCTTCTCTGGCATGTAGTAGCAGGCCATGGCTCTGGCACCAGTTATCCATTTCTATGATGCCCTAGGTGGATGTCCGTGTCACATGGGGTGTTGGGTATGGTGGCCGGTGTGTAGTCATCTGCATACCTTGTCTGCCACAATCCCCTATGATTGCATGCACATTGGAAGGTCGAATGCCGTATGGCAGGGGGCCCAGGACTGAGCCCTGTGGGCCTCCACTGGAGACCAGGTATGAGTGTGACAAGGCACCAGGAACACCAACCCTGTGTGGTGTGACCTCCAACCTTTCTGAGAAGCATCGGGTGACATATGTCCCCACATGTATGCTGGCGAGCCTTTCCATGAGTCCCATGTGGAGTGTGCTCTGAATGCTCCCACCAGGTCATGGTACTGTGTGCAAACCCGCATATCCCCATCAATGACCTTGGTGACCACTCCAGACAGGACGAGCAGGTTCGGGAGGCAGGATCCGCCCTTGACTATGTTGTTGTGGGTATGTTCCGGTATTGGCTGTACACCGCTGTCTGTATCCATGGGCACCTGTATGGACCTCCCCACAGCTTTGCAGACAAGGCTTGTCAAGCTGATAGGGTGTGGCTGTCTACAGTCCATAAGAGCACTACCCTGGCATAGTGGGACCACAGATGCCATATGCCATCCATCGGGGACATAGCCCATAGTAAGGCTAACATGACACAGTGGCCGCATCTGTGGGCCGAGGGCCTCAATGAGGATGGGTAGCACACAGCCAGGGACACCATCGGTGCCCATTGGTGCTGTGTCAACCACCATAGAGATATGGGATCACTCCAGGCCATATGAGATGTTTCGGAGGCTACACTCTGGTGGGATGGATATGTCCCCTCTTGGGGGGGGGTGGATGTATGCATGGAACATGTCCGCTGGTTTGCAGACAATGTCTGTGGGTGCAGTGACCATTGTACCATTCTGGACCATTTCCAGCCAAGTCTGTGTGCCCCAACCATGTCCTTACCACAGTTAGGGGAGGCCCTATGGTTGTCTCATGTGCCCTCTGCAGTACCACTCCCACAAGCGGCCGTGGATGATTGTATGTGTGGCCGTATGGTGGCCTTGGGATGAATGGGAGATGGTTTCCCTGGTACTGACATTGCTCTGTCATGTATTAGCTCCAACTGTTGATGTACAGCTTGTCAGTGGCTGGGGTCCACCACACCATGTGCCTACCTGTGGTGGACAAGGTCCTGATCTTATCATGTTTGCCTGTTGCAGACATGCATGTGGGTGCTCAGAGAAGGCATTCATTAGGCGGTTGGCAGTCTGGCCTGTGTTCAACACTGGCATGGAGGACTTGTAGGGTACCACACCGGTCGTATGATGTGTGTGGTTTGTTGTGGAGAGGTCATCACTTAGGTCCCCATGCGGTGTTGGGTGCAGGATGTGGATGACCAGTGGATCCACTATATGGTCTGGCATCACCATTGAGGGCTGTACATCCTGTGTGGTACATATCCTCACCATGTGTGATGGGCAGAACTGTCAGACATCCCCCCCTAGTGTGTATGGTGCATGGCTGTTTAACAGTGGCCAGGTGTGAGAACACCTGGGACCGGTGGCGTAGTGTGTTGTGCCATGGGTAATGTTCCCAGTCTATGTATGGGTGGTTCATGTCACCCAGTACGGTGCTGTTGTGAGAGCATGCACACTCACCAGTGTCCTCAGGACATCTGTGCAGGTATCCTGTGTTTGGGAGGGTTGTCTGTAGCATGCAACAAACTGTAGGCCAGTTCTACACATGGTTAATTGCACCTAGATATTCCCTGCTGCAACGGCCATGTCTGTGGCATGGCCGGGTTGCTGTTGTGTGGCTGGACACACACGACGGTCCACATTCCGCCACCCATGCCGTCGCACCATGTGTATGCATGTCTGCTCTGTGCCGAGTGTAAGTGTCTGAGCATGCCCAGTAGGCAGCTGTGTAGATAGACACACAGCACAGTGCACACCGCCCGACTGCAGTTATACCCGGGTGCATGCCTGTATCCCCGCCGCAGCGTCCATGTCTGTGGCATGGCCAGGTTGCTGTTGTGTGGCTGGACACACATGACGGTCCACATTCCGCCACCCATGCCGTCGCACCATGTGTATGCATGTCTGCTCTGTGCCGAGTCTAAGTGTCTGAGCATGCCCAGTAGGCAGTGATGTACTGATCAGTAGTTACTTGGTATTCCCGACTGCAGCACTAACGTGTTACTGTACGGCGACCTTGGGATGGTAACAGGCTGCGTGACTGCGCACTCTGACATAATTCCTGATCGGGCGCATTGCCTCTGCAAATGATACCACCCACGTAGGGGTATGCCTCCTGACAGCGCTCTGCTCAGTAAACTCGGTAGCGCGTTCTGTAAATGCTTCATACTGTAGTGTGTTCATGTAGATAGGCGTAGGTTCGTCTCCCGTCCCTTCCGTGTGTGTGTGTGTGTGTGTGTGTGTGTGTGTGTGTGTGTTTCCAGCTGTCTCTGTGAATGAACATGCTTTTAGACGCCATAACACATACCTTGGCTATTGCCAACTATTGTCTTGCGGGTGATGTCACCAGCCTACAAGTATGCCTCTGACAGCGCTCTGCTCAGTAAACTCGGTAGCGCATTCTGTAAATGCTTCATACTGTAGTGAGTTCATGTAGATAGGCGTAGGTTCGTCTCCCGTCCCTTCCATGTGTGTGTGTGTGTGTGTGTGTGTGTGTGTGTTTCCAGCTGCCTCTGCGAATGAACATGCTTTTAGACGCTTCGCAACACATACCTTGGCTATTGCCAACTATTGTCTTGCGGGTGATGTCACCAGCCTACAAGTATGCCTCTGACAGCGCTCTGCTCAGTAAACTCGGTAGCGCGTTCTGTAAATGCTTCATACTATAGTGAGTTCATGTAGATAGGCGTAGGTTCGTCTCCCATCCCTTCCGTGTGTGTGTGTGTGTGTGTGTGTGTGTGTGTGTGTTTCCAGCTGCCTCTGCGAATGAACATGCTTTTAGGCGGCCATAACACATACCTTGGCTATTGCCAACTATTGTCTTGCGGGTGATGTCACCAGCCTACAAGTATGCCTCTGACAGCGCTCTGCTCAGTAAACTCAGTAGCGCGTTCTGTAAATGCTTCATACTGTAGTGAGTTCATGTAGATAGGCGTAGGTTCGTCTCCCGTCCCTTCCGTGTGTGTGTGTGTGTGTGTGTGTGTGTGTGTGTGTGTGTGTGTTTCCAGCTGCCTCTACAAATGAACATGCTTTTAGGCGCCAACACATACCTTGGCTATTGCCAACTATTGTCTTCTTGGTGATGTCACCAGCCTACAAGTATGCCTCTGACAGCTCTCATGATAAACTCGGTAGCGCATTCTGTAAATGCTTCATACTGTAGTGAGTTCATGTAGATAGGCGTAGGTTCGTCTCCCGTCCCTTCCGTGTGTGTGTGTGTGTGTGTGTGTGTGTGTGTTTCCAGCTGCCTCTGCGAATGAACATGCTTTTAGACACTTCGCAACACATACCTTGGCTATTGCCAACTATTGTCTTGCGGGTGATGTCACCAGCCTACAAGTATGCCTCTGACAGCGCTCTGCTCAGTAAACTCGGTAGCGCATTCTGTAAATGCTTCATACTGTAGTGAGTTCATGTAGATAGGTGTAGGTTCGTCTCCCGTCCCTTCTGTGTGTGTGTGTGTGTGTGTGTGTGTGTGTGTGTTTCCAGCTGCCTCTGCGAATGAACATGCTTTTAGACGCTTCGCAACACATACCTTGGCTATTGCCAACTATTGTCTTGCGGGTGATGTCACCAGCCTACAAGTATGCCTCTGACAGAGCTCTGCTCAGTAAACTCGGTAGCGCGTTCTGTAAATGCTTCATACTGTAGTGAGTTCATGTAGATAGGCGTAGGTTCATCTCCCGTCCCTTCCGTGTGTGTGTGTGTGTGTGTGTGTGTGTGTGTGATGTTCTTCATCTCACATTGCTGCAGTCCTTACACTTGGGTAGTCCGCTGTCCTCGGTCGGCCCGAATATCAAAGTATAAGGCTGACGTCGGTCAAAGCTTAAGACTGACATCAGGGCGTCAGGGTACAAATGCGCATGACCGACGTCATATCCTCAGTCTTTTGCCGCATGGTCCGATGCAGAAGCAGCGTTGCAAGTGCCGTTCGGCGTTCTGAAATTTTAATCGGAGTTTCAGACCGAGTCAAAGTTGGCTAAGTACCCGTTGGGGAATATTTTAGTTTTTCTTGCCTCAGTGGTTTACCGGATGTCAGAAAAAGTGAATAACTGTATTTCTTGTGGGAAGCAGATGCATAGGGATTATCATACTTTGTGTATTCCTTGTTTGGGGCCTGAGCACGACATTGTTGGGTGTCGCTTTTGTGCTAGGTTCAATAAGCACTATTAGCGAAGGTTAGATTGTGCCAGGTTGGTCTTGAAGCGGTGCAATTATAATATGCCGTCGGATGCTCCGGCGCCCTTCTTCAAAGAAGCGCAAAGACAAAGCAGCTAAACCCAGGCAAGAAGAGTCGTCCGTGCGGACGCCGGTTCTTTAGAGGCATCAGTGGAACCGGTGGTTCCGCGGAGGCTTCTCTGGAGTCCCAGGGGAGACTTTGATATTGCAGGATGTGGCCTCTCAGGAGGCAGGTCAGGCTGAAGGGGCTTCTCAGGTTACTGTACTCCCTCCCTTCTAGGGTGGTTAGGCCCTCTCCTTCTGTTTCCAAGGCTTCTCCCAGAGGCAGGCCAGGTTTAGCTTCTGTTGGTGTCACTCCTAGTTCTACAGGATCTGTGCCCAAGAAGCACATGCTTAAAATGGCAGAAGATTTAATTACTTTGATTAGAGGGTCTTTGCCCCTCCTGATAAGAGCCTAGGGTGGAACCAGAGTTGGGAGTTTGAGCAGGTTTAGGATGTTTCAGAGTCTTGGCTGAAGACTTGCAGGAATACTTTCCTTATTCTGATTCTGATGCAGATGATTCGACTCCTTCTGCTTCTCCTCCAGAGGATTTTTCTTTCAGAGACTCTTCATTCCATGAGGAACATTTTAAGTGGGAAGGTCAGGACTTCTCTGATTCCAGGAAAAGGCTTAGGGAATTTTGCTTTTACCCCAGCATAGGCCCTTGGCTATACCTCCTGTTCTGGATGTTGTGGAAGATGTGTTTGCAGAGGCTTCACTTAATCCTGATTCTTTGCCTCCTGCTCCTGTTAAACCGGATAGGTATTACAGGGTGCCTGAGGCTCATAAATATCTTTATAAGAGTCCTAGGGTGGACCCAGAAACTGTTAGTCAGGGACCTAAGGGTGTCAAGGCCTCTGTTGTAAAAATCCGGTTCCTCCAGATAAAGAGGCCAGAGCTTTGGATAGATGGGGAAAGAAAGTCTATACTTCTTCCACCTTAGCTATGAGGGCTTTGAATTGCCAGTTTCACATGTTGAAATATCAAAACTATCTTCTTTCTCAATTGAAGTCTAAGGTAGATGCTCTGGCGGAAGGCATTGAGTGTAAGAATTACAAGATTTGGTGCATGTCTCTGAACAGGTGGGTAAGCATTCTTTACAATGTGGTTTTGATGCTGTACAGGCCTCGTCTAGGGTGGCTGCCACTGGTTCAGTTCTTCGCAGGCACGCCTGGCTGAGGGATCAGAATTTATCTGACCATGTTAAGACAAGGATTTTGGATGCTCCTTTACAGTCTGATGTGTTGTTTGGTTCACCTGTGGAGTCAGTCTTGAAGAAAATGGAAGACAAGGCTAAGTCTATGCAGGCTGTTAAAGATTTTTGCAAGTTCAGCCTCAGTTTAGTAGGAATTGGCCTGCTAAGGGGTGGACGTATCCTTCTTATGATTCTCAGTCTAGGGGTAGATCTAGGCGTGGTAGGGTCAGAGCTCAGAGTTCCTTCAGACCTAGAACGGGAGTTCACCTGCACAGTCTTGGTGAGGGCAGGGGCCAGTCCTTTCGTAAACAGGCCCAATGACCTACCTTTTCAGCTGCCAGATCCTTCTTGCCTGGCAGCACCTTTGGGAGGAAGGTTGGCACTCTTCAAGGAAAATTGGAGTTTGATTACTCAAGACAGATGGGTATTGGATATCATACACCAAGGTTACAAGTTTTATTTCCATACCTTGCCTCCTTTCAAAGGCATGCCAGACGTTCCTCCTCAGCAAAGACTAGAGGCTCACAAACAAATTTCTCTGCTACTTCAAATAGGGGCCATACAACCGGTCCCTCTACCAGAAGTGGGCCTAGGATTTTATTCTCGCCTGTTCCTAGTACCAAAGAACACGTGGAGACCAATTTTGGATTTATCTATCCTCAACACATATCTGGACATTCCCAAGTTCAAAATGTTGACGTTACAACAGCTTTTACCTCTGCTGGGCAAAGATCACTGGATGGTGACTCTGGATCTCAAGGAGGCTTACCTTCATGTTCCTATCAGGCTCAGTTGCAGGAAGTATCTGCGTTTTCGGGCTGGGACTTCTCATTATCAGTTCTCTGCATTGCCCTTTGGCTTATCTACTGCACCAGAGTGTTCACGAAGTTCTGGCTCCAGTGATAGCTTTCTTCAGGCTAAGAGGAATACAGATCTATCCTTATTTGGACGATTGCCTGATTCTGGCCCAAGAAAGGACGAACTTCTTCATCATTTACAGTATGTGATAGCAGTGCTAAGATGCCTGGGGTATTCTGTGAATGAAATAAAGTCCAGTCTAGTACCCTCTCAGGACATGTGCTTTCTGGGTGTGAGACTGAATACAGCATCCCAGATGGCCTTTTGACCCCGGACAAACAAAAGAATCTTTCTCTTTACTTCCATCAATTGTCTCATCAGTCCAGGCTGACTGCAAGGACAGTCCTTCAAGCCTTGGGGTTCATGGCATCTTGTATTCTGGTGCTTCCCAATGCCAAACTGCATATGAGGAAGCTACAATGGTATCTCAAAATGTATGGACACAGCACTGCCAAGATATGGACACTGTCATTCAGATAATACCTTGCATTCAAAAGGAGTTTTTGTGGTGGGCTCAGGAATGTCACCTAAACAAGGGACTCTCTGTGACCCGACCAGAGGCCGAGTCAGATTCTAACGACAGATGGCTCAGACAAAGCTTGGGAGCTCGTCTAAATGGAAAGTGGGTACAAGACACGTGGCCTGCCAGACTTCAACATCTACATATCAACTTGAAGGAGATGTTAGCAGTCCAATTTGCATTAATAGCTTTCAAGGATTTACTTCTTCCAGGGCAGGTGTTGGTTCTAACAGACAACACAACTGTCATGTGGTACATCAACAAGCAAGGGGGAACGCATTCTTATCCTCTATGCAGACAAGCAATGATTTTGTGGGAGACTGCTCTCAGTTTACAGCTGAATCTTCAGGCAAGGTTTCTGCGGAGCACAGAACTCCTTAGCAGATGTGTTGAGCAGACAAATTATGGATCCCCACAGTGGAAATTGGATCCTCATGTATTTCAGAAATTGACAGTGTTATGGGGAACTCCAGACATAGATCTGTTCGCTTCTCCACTAAACTACCAGCTGCCAAAGTTTTGCACAAAAGGTTTCATCCCACAGCTTGGAAAGTGGATGCTCTTTCATTCAATTGGAGCAATCTTCATGTGTATGCCTTTCCACCTCTGCCTCTCCTCCCAAAGGTACTCCTGAAGGTCAGACAGGACAAGCCAAAGATGATTTTAATAGCTCCAGATTGGCCTCGACAGCACTGGTACCCATTACTGAGAAGTCTGGTACGGGAGCCTCCATGGCCTTTGCCTTCGATTCCACACCTGCTGTCTCAGGAGAACAGTCATTTACTCAATGTCAAACTTCACTCTCTACATCTAACAGCCTGGCATATTCTGTTTTAAACCCTGGAGGGTCTCAGCTTCCACAGCAAGTTTTGAATGTTATTTTGGAGGCCAGAAGGCCTAGTACAAGGAAAGTGTACGCAAATAAATGGAAGAGATTTTTATTTTGGAGTACAGCAAAGGAATTGGATGTTTCTAAGCCTAATTTAAGTGCGGCTCTTCAATATCTTACTGAGTTACTGGACAAAGGTTTGTCCTTCTCTTCTATTAAGGTTCATGCTGCAGCAATTTCTGCTCACTATGACTGTGACCCACCATTGTTTTCTCATCCTTTGTTTAAGCAATTCCTTAGAGGGGCAAAGAATATAAGACCCCCACATAGAGCTCCTACTCCTGCTTGGGATCTCAATTTTGTGTTGGAGAAACTCACTCTACAACCTTTTGAGCCTGCAGCTACTGCCGAGTTGAAATATTTATCATGGAAGACTGCTTTTTTGTTGGCCATTACCTCTGCGAGAAGGGTTTCTGAATTACAGGCCCTTATGGCGGTTGAGCCTTTCTTAATTTTCCATAAGGATAGGGTATCTTTGCGTACTAATCCTTCCTTTATGCCTAAAGTGGTTTCTAGTGTGGCTTTAAACCAAACTATTCATTTGCCTACTTTTATGCAAACCCCCAAAATAAAGGGGAAAAGATTTTGCACACTTTGGATATACACAGGCAGTTGCGATATTATTTGAGCAGAACTAAAGGGTTCAGGCAGTCTCAGCAGTTATTTGTTTCATTTGCTTTTGGGTTCTCAGGGCAAGCCTGTGTCAAAACAAACTATTTCTAAGTGGATTGGGTTTTGTATTGCTTTCTGTTATTCCCATCATGGTAAGGTGATTCCAGCTGGGATTAGGCCTCATTCCACTAGGGCTACTGCCACTTCTACAGCTTTTTAAGGGGGTGGCAACTAAAGATATTTTGGAGGCAGCTACGTGGAGTTCAGTGCATACTTTCTCTAAGCATTACCACCTTCCACTTTACTCTAAATCTAGGGCTGGTTTTGCCACTGCAATTTTACAGGGCATTTTGGCAGCTCCTAATGCTTTATAGTTTTGCCATCCTCCCTTACCTCTGCTTTGGGATTCTACCCAAGTGTAAGGACTGCAGCAATGTGAGATGAAGAACATAGTACAGTTTTGTACCTACCATAAATGTAGATGTTCGAAGATCCACATTGCTGCAGTCAATACCCTCCCTCCTTCCCTCTGTAGTTAGAGGCGGTTGTGTGGTTTGGGTTGTGAATATTGTGGATATTGTATATATTGTACATATGATTAGTGCAAGGGTGGTTGGTTGTTTTTTGCTGTCTTTTGGTTTTGACCTTTCTTTTTAGGGTCTTCTGACATCTGGGGCAAGAAAAGACTGAGGATATGACGTCGGTCATGCGCATTTGTACCCTGACGTCCTGATGTCAGTCTTAAGCGCCTTGACCGACGTCAGCCTTATACTTTGATATTCGGGCAGACCGAGGACAGCGGACTACCCAAGTGTAAGGACTGCAGCAATGTGGATCTTCGAACATCTACATTTATGGTAGGTACAAAACTGTACTTTTCCAGCTGCCTCTGCGAATGAACATGCTTTTAGACACTTCGCAACACATACCTTGGCTATTGCCAGCTATTGTCTTGCGGGTAATGTCACCAGCCTACAAGTATGCCTCTGACAGCACTCTGCTCAGTAAACTCGGTAGCGCGTTCTGTAAATGCTTCATACTGTGGTGAGTTCAGGTAGATAGGCGTAGGTTCGTCTCCCGTCCCTTCCATGTGTGTGTGTGTTTTCGTTGCTTTCACAACTCCTTCGGAAAAAGCAAATTCTTAAACTGTTCACAATCAACAATGTGAGATTTAAGAACTCGTTAAGACTCACAGTGTTGATTGTGAACATTTTTAGAAATTGCTTTTTCTGCAGAAGTTGTGGAAACAAAACGTGCATGTTTTAATAAACTGTTTAAATGTTAAGAAGACTTGTGTTGTGTCGAACTACGGGGACTATTCTTGCCGCAGGTTGCTGGTTTGTTTGTTTTTCATAGTACAATGTCATGTAATACATGTGTTCATAGGATGCTTTCTGAGATGTTGACATGTGTGTGTTTCGTTAGCAGTGCGTCTGTGCTTTCTATGCTGTGGCTACATGTTCATTGTTCGCATAGAAAGTGACAAATGGAAGTGTAAGGGTGGATATTTAAATCCTGGATGCTTCCATGTTATGTGTAAGTCTCACGGGGCCTACGGGTGATAGCGCATACATGTCTATGAAGAACCTTTGGATACCATAAGCGACCTGTCGTGGACGAAATGTTTCAGTTGACTGTTCCATCTACCTATGTGTGACATGGTTTGTGGCCATAGGGTGCCAGCAAGTCTTTCCTGTTCATTGGGTGTTTGCCATGGTCAATTGACATCATCCCTATTAATTCACTGAAGGATGTCATTCATTGGTGGGAACGCCATAGTTTGACCATCGTATGTCTTTCCCAGCCGACGTTGATATTGTGCCATTGGTATGTTTACACAGCTCACCCATCTGTTCCACTGTATGGAAGCGTGTTATCCCCATTTATGTGCTGGCAGATTGAGTGCTGTCTACGCCGGTATCTGCCCAGCGGTCTGGCTTTGTATGGCCAGTGTCTACTGTAGTCCCTATCTGTATTTCCTGGGTTATGCCTTGCAACACCTGTGGGATTCCCCCAGGTTTGCAGCTATGGGTGCCATCTTGGCCGTACGTTTGTCCATCCATGGGAACTGCCTACTGGACACTAGTATAGGGCTGTACACATTTCACAGCTGCATTCTGCATTTCCGGTGGATGATCGGCATTATTAGTGCGGAGTAACGCATGCCATGGCCACGTCCCGCACACGGGGCGGGACAACGAATCATCTGCCAATCCACACCGAGACCCGTTTTTGCATACCCACGATCCCATGTCTGCAACCCTCGACAGTACCCATTGCACACCCTACATGTGTGCGGAAATGGGATGTGAGCATGCGTGTATGGTCGCAGCAACCTGGGGAGTCCTATTCATATGTCCTGCATTTCATGGACGGTTGTCATCACCCTTGAAGACGCTATTGGTGCATATATCTACCTGTGCCGTAGTCATGGCTGTCACCTCTTCTGGGTCACACGATCGCAGCCTGTTGCCAACACTTAAGGAGAAATTTTTGGGTCCTGCAATGGACACCGATGTGCATATGTAAAGTGTAGAACATGTTGGACTGTGTCCATTCAGCCAGTGGGTTTGACTGCCGCCGTATGTTCCCCAGTCCCAGATGTCTGTTTGCCTACCCATATTATGTAGTGCTACGGAACCCGTGTCCTTCCACAATTAACCCATATGGTGTTACTGTAGTACTGCAGGTTGGCAACTGCTTTAAGTAATCCTCAGAGGTACCATTGTGAACTATCCGCCACTGTATTGTCATTATAACACAGCCGGTACATGTAGAACCTATTTATTCATGAAAGGATGTTATTTATGTGGGAACGCCATAGTTTAACCATAGTATGACCTTCCTAGTTGACGTTGTTGGTGTGCCATTAATATGTGTTCCACAGGTCGCCCGTATGTTCAGCGGAGTGGAAGCGGGTGATCCCCACATACTTGCTAGCACCTTGGCTGCTGTATGCGCGGGATTAAGCGCGGCAGGATGGATGTCTATGGGGTGTGTCTACTGTTGTTTCCATCTGTATTTCCTGTGTTATGCCTTACTACGGCTGTGTGATTCCACCAGGTTTGCTATTATGGGTGCCATCTTGTCCGCACGTTTGTCCATCCTTGGGAAATGCCTACTGGACACTGGTGTAGGGCTGTACCCATTTCACAGCTGCATGTAGCATTCTCCGGTGGATGATTGTCAGTATTGGTGGGTGGTAAGGCATGTTCTGTACCCACATCCCTCCCACAGGGCGGGACAATGGATCATCTGCCAATCATCTCCAACACCCATTTCTGCATACCCATGATCCCATGGCTGCAACCCTCGACAGTACCCATAGCAAATCCTCCATGTGTGCTGGAATGGGATGTGGACGCACATCTGTGGACTCGACAATCTGTGGATTTCTGTGCATATGTCCCGCATTTCATGGACAGTTGTCATCAACCTTGAACACGCTGGCGGTGCATATATGTAGCTGTGCCGTAGTCACAGCTGTAGTTCATCTTGGTCTTCCGCTCGCACCCGGTTGGCGTTGCAATAGGACAATTTTTGGGTCCTACAATGGACACAAATGTGCATATGTAAAATGTAGAACATGTTGGACTGTGTCCATCTGGCCAGTGGTTGTGACCGCTGCTGTATGTTCCCAATCGCGGATGTGTGTTTGACTACACATATTATGTTGTGCTCTGAAACCCATGTTCTACTACGATTAACCCAAATGGTATTGATGTAATGCTGCAGGTTGGCAACTGCTTTAAGTAATCCTCAGAAGGCCCAGTAGGACATATACGCCACTGTAATGTCAATATAAAACAGCCAGAACATGCATACCCTATTTATTCATTGAAGGATGTTTGTTATATGCGGGAATGCTAGTGTTGAAACATCGTCTGACCTTCCTAGTTGAGGTTGTTAGTGTGCCATTAGTATGTGTTCCACAGGTCGCCCATTTGTTCCGCAGTATGGATGCAAGTGATCCTCATGTTGTTGCTGGCAGATCGAGTGCTGTATGCGCGGTATTCGCCGCGGTCTGACTTTGTATGGGGAGTGTCTACTGTAGTCCCTATCTGTATTTCCTGTGTTATGCCTTACGCGGCTGTGTAATTCCACCAGGTTTCCAGTTATAGGTGCCATCTTGGTCGTACACTTGTCCATCCATGGGAATTGCCTACTGGACACTGATATAGGGCTGAACACATTTCACACATGCTTTTAGCATTACCCAGTGGATGCTTTGCATCCTTAGTGGGGACTAAGGCACGTGCTATACCCACAGCCCTCCCGCGGGGCGGGACAACGGATTATCTGCCAAACAACACCGAGCCCCATTTTTGCGCATCCAGTATCCCATGCCTGCAACCCCCACGGTACCCATTACACATCCTTCATGTGTGCGGGACTGGGATGTGGGCCACATCTATGGACACGACTATCTGGGGATTTCTGTTCATATGTCCTGCATTTCATGGACAGTTACCATCAACCTTAAACACGCTGGTGGTGCATATGTCTAGCTGTGCCGTAGTCACGGCTGTCACTCTGTCTGAGTCGATCACAGCTGGTCGACGGTGTAAACGGAACAATTTTTGGAGTCCTGCAATGGACACCGATGTGCATATGTCAAGTGTAGAATGTGTTGGACTATCACCATCTGGCCAGTGGTTTTGACTGCCGCTGTATGTTCCCCAATCGCGGATGTCTGCTTGACTACCCATATTATGTATTACTTGGCCTATCTATATCCACGTGCCAGTAAGCGGAAATACAGCAAACCTTGCGTCCTGCCCAACTTCATAAAAGACATTATTGAACATATATCGGCCAAAACAGACAATGACAAAAACGATACACTCCACAGTCAAAAGATACTGAGCTCTTTCACCTACTAACATGGGGCATCGTCGAGTCTGAAATACATTACATAGCCGTCCTATACACTTCCTTCAGAGTCAGTTTAAAGTCAATTAATCAATAAACCTGCTCATAGTTAAGTGGACAGTGCTCCAAGTCTTGATGATAACGTGACATATACAAATCAGTGTTGCATACATTACTTAATGGAAGCAATAATCGACAACGATGTGTTAATATAAATACAATATTGGTCAATACAATCAGTATATTGAAACATAGTTGATAATTGTTGTGAGTAAACCTTAGAATGTAGTGTGTTGATCAGGATATTTTATATCAATGTGTATAATTGTAGCATTACGATTCCAAAGCATGGAATCAATAAGTACAATTTAAGCATATATTTTACAATTATGAATGTAAATGAGTGGAGGACACATCCTTAACCTTCCCTGCTTGAGTGGATCACACACGCACACCTTTCGCATTTCCTGATTGTGGGTTCTGGCGCGGGCGCACATGCATATCCGTATTCTGTTTATATATGTTTACTGGGTCTGTGTGGTTACGTGGTGTGTGTTAGTTGTGACCATTCGGTAACATGTCTCTGATCCGGTTGGCCGGATGTGTGCAGAACGCACTTACAACTTTATACATGTAACAGTCTTTGCAGCATGGGCGCATTACGTACCGTTCACATCTATATGTTCTATAGTCGTAATTCAAGCGTGACTGGATTCCGTTTGCGGTTACTGTGTCCACTACACGTTAGCTGGTCGGTGTCATTAATATGCATACCCATGGTACTTAGCTACATTTACATATCCCCCTGCACTCCGCACGCGTCACAGACATCCATTCTCCCGCTGGGAAAGGTGCGGTACTGCATGTTAAACATTCCTTATTCCCTCTCGCTCATGGCCCAGGATGCATATGTCGTGACCGCAGGGATGTTCAGATCACAGGTGCTTATATCTCCCTCGCATACAGGCCTTGATTGTCAGGGTGTTCGTGTGGTGCTTTGGGTCTGGGCTTGTCCGCCCAGTGTGCGGAACTGCCCTGACCGTGTCTGAATGTTAGATGAGTCACATGGGCACGCGGTTTGTCCGTGTCTATGATACCATGTCACCCCCAATTATTCATAGCCGTGTGCTATTGGCGGTGTACCCGTTGTAGATCTTGTTATACTAATTGCACGGTCTGGTTGAACGGACCTATTTCCATTACTAACCCTCGGTATGTATGACCTGTGTCGCAATATTACATGGGTTTACCATTGCGTGACGGCTTTCACTGAGCCACAGACATGTCCATTGCTTGGTTTGTGCCAGTTCCGCTCTGCTACACACATTTAACATGGCGGAACAGGTTGAACAGCTCAGCCACGGGGACATCGGGCTCTCCGTCGCTGTTTAGTATTGAATCGCTATGTTGAGTTTGTTTCACAAAGTGAGACAGTGTCGACATTGGTAATGGACATCTCGCGCGATGCGTCCGCCGCCGCGGGTGCCGTATGTCTGCGTTTGGGCGGCGGACAGGCATTATGCTGTGCCATTATGTCTGGGAATATATGGTTTCTTGCCATAGATGATATGGCATACTAGCAATGACCCGCGTCTGGGTGTGGGTACTGCTGTATTACCCACGGGAAGAGTGGCCTTAGGTAAAGTGGTGCCCTAGGCAGAAGGACTCCATGTTGCCACTGCCACATCACCCGCTACCCCCCTCCTGGTCTACCTACACCAAATAAAGTCTGGAAAGGTGCCCCGGAGTAGAGCAACGCCCTAGACGGCTGCCTACTTGGCCTATGCCTAAGGCCGGCTATGTGTGTGGTCCCTCGGGCATCGGACTTGGGAACGCGCCACGTCTGCCGTGGGTATGTCCAGCATTACCCACATCCGGCCGTGGTTCATTGCTATGATGTTCCATGTGTACAGTGGTGCCGGTTACCATACATATGCCTTTCTCAAAAGCCGATTTCACACTTCTGAACACTACTGTGGTCTCCTTTAAGGCCCCTGAGCCAGTGGTGAACATTACTCAAACCGCTGAATCACGTACATATGCCTTCCACCAGCACCTACAGGACTGCATGGATCAGGCAATTCCATACAAAACTGTGACTCTTTGTACCAAAGACAAGCATCCAGTCTGGTGGACCCCAGCCATGAACAAGCTCTATGACGACAGGAGGTAGCTACTACAAGTTAAAGCGGAATACCTGTAAGGTTACACACCCTTGCTCATTATATGTGAAGAACTACAAGCTGTCATGAAATCATCCAGGGGAAATTCAACAGAGAAACTAACAAGGACTCAACAGACAATCATAAGGCCTTCTTTAGCTATGTTGGACACCTGGGAGGACACTCCCAGATATGCTCAGACTGGGTTCAGAATGATGTGAAGATGACTGAACCTACACATTACCAACATACTGGCTGACAGGTTCAGTGCTAATGTTTCCCCACCCCACATGGAGAGATATCTATACCAAAGAATTGTAGATCCTGGGACATCTGTAATGCACAGGTGGGAAATGCTGTCTCCACGGCAGTAAACACAGCATCCATGGGACCAGATGGTGTCCCAGCTGTGTACTCCATGAACTCTATGGGGAATTAAACCCACACTTAGGACAGCTGTTTAATCTTAGCCTCACCTCAGGATATGTACCCAAGTAGTAGCACAGGGCGACTGTAGTCACACTTCACAAGGATGGTGCCTCCACTGACCCTGGTTATTACCATCCCATTAGCTTGACAAGCCCTATCTGCAAAGCCATGGAGAAGGATCATAATGGAACCCATAGATAAAGACATAGGGGACATGCATACTTTGGATCCAACCCAGTTTGGCTTGGTCAAAGTCAGATCATGCCTTTTACACGTGTTTGACTTTGTAGGATCAGTCACCAAGGCCATTGCTGAGGGTCAAGCAGTCCATACAGCCTACCTCAACCTGGCAAAGGCCTTGACACAATACCCCTCGGGTATCATTGATAAACCCATCATCTTGAGCGTAAATCCATACATCGCCATATGGGTTGCAAACCGGCTAAGTCACGGAACCCACGGTCATAGTTGCTGGCGCCATGTCATACTCACAGCCAGTCACAGGTGGTGTCCCATGGGGCTCAGTCCTGGGTCCACTATTTTTCAGCATCTACATTTCCAAAGTACAAGCAAACACAGGGGTGTATGGCTGACAATGTTTGCAGATTACTGCAAACTGGGTGCCATAGTCGGACACACATCTGACACAGATATCGTTCAGGAGGGCCTCACAGATGTGGATAAGTGGTGCCAGAGACATGGCCTACAGCTAAATGCCAGGAAATGCATAGTCATACCCTTCGGGAAGAACAAGGTTACCCCTAGCTACCATATAGGTGGCAATCCACTGAGCACAGAGGGAGTTACCAGGGATCTGGGGATCTGGGGACCCGGGTTGTTGTTAACCGTTCGTTCGACACACGTTGCTAACGTAGTTAGGTAGACCTTCAACATTGCCCACATCATCATGAAGGGATTCACATCTAGATCAGGGGAGGTCATTGTCCCCTTGTACTCATCACACATTAGACCTATGATTGGGTACAATGCCCCGTTCAGAATGTATCTGACCCGACACCTGCAGCAGCTGGACAGGCCCCAACAGTTCATCGACAAACAGATGCAGGGTCTCAGGAATATGTGTTATGCTGACCGACTGAAAGAATTCCAGCTGTATACAGTCGCATACCACTTGCCCAGAGGTGACCTGTGCCTGGCATACAAGGCCATGTCGAACCCAGATCTGATGACTATGCTTCACCTAAAGAATTTAGATCCCTCAGAACCACAAGGGCAGGTGACGTACACCTTCACAGTGTCATTAATAGAGCGTGCTGGTGGGACAGATTCATCACCCAGACACTCACTATGCTGTGGTACAACATCCCAGTACATGTGAGGCCAACCACCTCGCTGGCCTTGTGTTAGTATTTTGACAAGGGTGTCTGAATTGATTTCTTTAACTAACCTTCTAAATGAATATTTACTTTACCACATTGTGAATCTTTACATTTCGTTGGTCTATTTTACATTAGTCATAATCATACGGTTTATCTCTATATATTATGGTTCATTTATATTACTAGGTGTCTGTAGTTCTTTTAATATATTGGCACAATCCGTAGAACATATATATGTAGCTTAAACAGTCAATCATTTGGAAAACATTATGTTGGTTCTTCTTTCATATATATACATATATTTCTATTTTTCTATGAAGAATGTACCGTTTGAAGCAATGTCTGATGTACTCACTGTGTGGAATCTGTAACCCAAGTAAAGTTTGTTTGCTTGTTTGCCTTTAAGGCATTTAATTAATACTTAGCACATCTAATTTAATGACCAATTAAGGGTTTTAAATGTAGTAGGTTGGACTGCATTGTATGTATTCTGAATAAGTCTGCTTATGAAGCAGGCGAAAAGAGCTTCAATAAACTATGGTGACTGCATTTAATTCCTGGTGGGCTCTGAGTGGTCGCTGACGGTGTCTACAGTACCTCGTCTTTGCTTTGGACTTCTTCAGCTGGTTGTCTGTGTTTTCTGTATGGGGAATGTCAAGTGTGGTCCCTATGTGTATTACCTGTGTAATGCCTTACTGCGGCAGTGTAATTCCACTGGGTTTGCAGTTATGGGTGCCATCTTGGTCATACGCTTGTCCATCCATGTGAATTGCCTACTGGACACTGGTATAGGGCTGTACACATTTCACACCAGCATTTAGCAGTCTACGGTGGATGCATTGCATTAGTAGTGGTGAGTAAGGCAGGTACTATGCACTCATCCCTCCCACGTGGCAGGACAACGGATTATCTGCCAGACAACACAAAGCCCCATTTCTGCATACCCAAGATCCCATGGCTGCAACCCTCGACAGTACCCATTACACATCCTTCATGCGTGCGGGACTGGGATGTGGACGCAAATGTATGGACACGTTGATCTGGGTATTTCTGTTCATATGTCCTGCATTTCATGAACACTTGTCATCAACCTTAAACACGCTGGTGGTGCATATGTCTAACTGTGCCGTAGCCACGGCTATAGCCTCGTCTGTTGTTCATAAACGTCTGGAGTGAGTTATGTGAAAAGGTATTTTAGGGTCCTTCAATGGACACCAATGTGCATATGTAAAGTTAGATGTTGCTGGACTGTGTCCAACTGGCCAGTGCTTTTGACTGCTGCTGTATGTTCCCCACTCGCGGATGTCTATTTGACTACCCATTCTTCGTGGTGCTACGTAACCAGGTGATTTACAGCTGTGAACAGATGGTGTACATCCAAAGATGCAGGTTAGCAACTGCTTCAAATAAAACTCAGACGTCCCAATAGGACATATCCGTCACTGTAATTTCAACATAACACCACGGAACATGTAGATCCCCTATGTCTTCATTGAAGCATGTTTTCTTCATAGGTGGGAATGCCATAGTTTACATATCCCAGTTGGCGTTGTTGGTGTGCCATTACTTTGTGTTGCACAGGTCGCCCATCTGTGCCACAGTATGGTAGCGAGTGCTCCCCATTGTGTTGCTGGCAGATTGAGTGCTGTGTACGCGGTGTTTGCATGGCGGTCCAACTTTGTATGGTGAATGTCAACCGTAGTCCCTATGTATATTTGCTGTGTTATGCCTTACAGCGGCTGTGTAGTTCCACGGGTTTACAGTTGTGGGTGCCATCTTGGTCACACGCGTGTCCATCCATGAGAATTGCCTACTGGACACTAGTATAGGCCTGTACACATTTCACACCTGCATTTAGCATTCTCCGGTAGATGGTTTGCATTATTAGCGGAGAGTAAGGCAGGTGCTACGCACATCCCTCCCACGGGGTGGGACAAAGGATTGCCTGCGAAACAACAGCGAGACCAGATTCTACATACCCAGACTCCCTTGACTGCAACAGTCGACAGTACCCATTACACATCCTTCATGTGTGCGGGACTGTGATGTGGACGCAGTTCTATGGACCCGGTACCCTGGGTATTTCTGTGCATATGTGCTGCATTTCATGGACAGCTATCATCAACATTGAACACGCTTGCGGTGCATATGTGTACCTGTGGCGTGGTGTCGACAATGAGTTCACGTGGGTAATGCAGGAAGCTAGCAGGCATTCAATGAATGGAATTTTTGGGTCCTACAATGGACACCAATGTGCATATGTCAGGTTAGATGTTGCTGGACCGTGTCCACCTGGCCAGTGCTTTTCACTGCTGGTGTATGTTCCCCAATCGCTGATGTCTGTTTGACTACCCATTCTACATGGTGCTACATAACCAGGTGATTTAGTACTGTGAACAAATGTCATACATCCAAACATGCTGGTTAGCAACTGCTTCATATAAACCTCAGACATCCCAATGGGACATATCCGTCACTGTATTTTCAACATAACACCACCGGAACATGTTGATCACCTATGTATTCATTTAACCATGTTGTCTTCATAGGTGGGAATGCCATAGTTTACATATCCTACTTGGCGTTGTGGGTGTGCCATTAGTATGTGTTCCACAGGTCGCACATCTGTTCCGCTGTATGGTAGCGGGTGCTCCTCATTCTGTTGCTGGCAGATTGAGTGCTGTGTACGCCGGTGTTGGCACGGCGGTCCGACTTTGTATGTGGAATGTCAACTGTAGTCCCTATGTGTATTTCCTGTGTTATGCCTTACCGCGGCTGTGTAATTTCCCCGGGTTTGCAGTTGTGGGTGCCATCCTGGCCATACGGTTGTCCATCCATGACAATTGCCTACTGGACACTAGTATAGGCCTGTACACATTTCACACCTGCATTTAGCATTCTCCGGTGGATGGTTTGCATTATTAGCAGAGAGTAAGGCAGGTGCTACGCACACATCCCTCCCACGGGGCGGGACAAAGGATTGCCTGCGAAACAACACCGAACCCAGAGTCTACATACCCAGAATCCCTTGACTGCAACAATCGACAGTACCCATTACACATCCTTCATGTGTGCGGGACTGTGATGTGGACGCAGTTCTATGGACCCGGTACCCTGGGTATTTCTGTGCATCTGTGCTGCATTTCATGGACAGCTATCATCAACATTAAACACGCTTGCGGTGCATATGTGTACCTGTGACGACAATGAGTTCTCGTAGGCATTGAAATAAGGCATCATTCTTGTCTTTAGACAATTTTTGGGTCCTACAATGGACACCACTGTGCATATGTAAAGTGTAGAGCTTGTCGGACTGTGTCCTTGTGAGCAGTGGGTTTCACTGATGCTGTGTGTTCAACAATCGCGGATGTCTGCTTGACTACCCATACTGTGTAGTGGTACAGGAACCATGTTTTCCGACACCAGAACCCAATGGTGTACATCCAATGTTGCAGGTTAACAACCACTTTAATACCCAGAGGCCACGATTGGGAGGTATTGCCACTTTATTATCGGAACAACACCTCCAGACTGTGTAAATCACGGGAACCTTAGGCCAGTCTTACCGGCCATTTGCAATTGTAATTAGCAGACACGTGTCAATACATGTATGATAAGACATATTGTCATGCAGAAGTTAATCTATGTTATTTGGACATTGGCTTATGCTATTGGCATCCGTTGGTGTGAGTGTTGCCAGTTACCATACACATTGCTTGCTCAGAGGCAGACTACACAATTCTGCACACTACTGTGGTCTCCTTTAAGGACCCTGAGCCAGTGGTCGACAGTACTGCAGCCACTGCATCAATCACATTGCCATCTACCAGTACCTACAGGACTGCATGAACCAGGCATTCACTTACCCAACTGTGGTTCATTGTACCAATGCCAAGCATCCAGTGTGGTGTACCCCAGCCATACACAGGATGTACAACACGAGGAGGTGGCTACTACAAGGTGGAGCAGACACCTTGTGAGGTATGACACCCTTGGTCATCATATGTGTAGAGTTACACACTGTCATGCCATGGTCCAGGGCACATTCCACAGATATACCTACATGGACCTGGCTGACAATCATACCACCTTCAGTTGCTATGCTCAACACCTGGGAGGTCACCCCACATATGCTCTGACTGGGTTCACAAAGAGGTGGAGTTTACTCAACATACACACATTGCCAACATACAGGCTGACAAGTCCAGTGAGGACATCTCCACACCCTCCCCCACACATGAGGAGATGTCTGTACCAGCAGTTTGTGGTCACCAAATGTTCTGTGACACACAGGTGGGACATGCTCTCTCCAGGGTAGTGGACATAGCATCCATGAGACCAGCTGGTGACCCCACTGTGTACTCCACTATCTCATTGAGGAATTAGACCCACAGTTAGGACAGCTACTTCTTTGTAGCCTCACCTCAGGTAAGGTACCCAGGTTGTGTCATATGGCAACGGTAGTCCCACATCACAGGGCCAATGCCTGCACTGAGCCTGGTTATTACTGTCCCATTACCATGAGGAGACCTATCTGCAAAGACATGGGGAGGGATCATACTGCGGCTCGTACATGAATGCATAGGGGACATACATACTTTGCATCCAACACGGTTTGTCTTGTTCAGGGGCGGTTCATGCCTTTAAAGCATGGTTGACATTTTCGGGACAGTCACCGAGGCCATTGATGGGGGTGTTGCAGTCCATACAGCCTACCTCGACCTAACAAAGGCCTTCACCACATTACCCCCTCAGGTATCGTTGATAAACCCATTGGCTGGGATGTGAACACGTACATCACAGAATGTGTTGTAAACTGTCTATGTGACACAACCCACACGGTCATACTTGCTGGCAGCATGTCAGACCTACTGCCTGTCGCATGTGGTGTCCCATGGGGCCCTTCCGTGGGTCCACTCCTGTCATACATCTACATTTCCATGGTACAGGCACACACAGGGGTGTTATGGGCAACATTGTTTGTAGATGACTGCAAAACAGGTGCCATAGTGTGACGGACATCTGACACAGATATCCTTTGAAGGGGCCTCCCAGATATGCATATCTGCTGTCAGGGACATGGCCCACAGCTAAATGCTAAGTAATGCAACATCATACCTGTCGAGAAGTACTAGGTCACCCCTGTCCAGCATATAGGTGTCTGTCCACTCAGCACAGGGGTGATTACCAGGGATCAGGGGACAGAGTTTGTCGGTCACCATTCATTCAACACACACGTTGCTATCGTGGTTCTGTGGGACTTCTACATTGCCCACCTGTTTGTGCAGGGATTCACATCTACATCAGGCTAGGTCATTGTCTCCTTGTACCCATTACGTGTTACACCTATGATTTACTACATTGCCCCATTCAGACTGTATCTGACCATACACCTACAGCAGCTGGGAAGCCCTCATAGGTTAATTGTCATACAGATGCAGGATGACATCATTTTGTGTAATGCTGCCCCACTTGTAGGATCCCTGCCCCATTAAGTCACATACATGCTGTTTAGTGTTGACCTGTGCCTGACATACGAGGTCATGTCAACCCATATGTCATGTGTATGCTTCACCTACTGTATCTGCATCCCTCAGAACCACTAGGGCAGGTGACATGAACCTTGTCACGGTCATTAATGGGATGTGTTTGAGTGAAACATATATCACCCAGACACTCACAATGCTGTGGATCTACATCACAGTACATGTGAGACAGAGATCCTTCATAGCCTTGTTCGCGGGTATGTTGTCCATTGGATGGAGAATTGCAGGTATAGGCCAGGGATTACATCATTATCACTGCTTGACGGAGGTACAGCAATATCATGAGTATTTTATCTGAAGCACAGAAGGTTGCCAAAGCCATCCTAACTATGGTGTAGTGTTATGGCTGAACCTGGGACGATGGCCTACCCTGTACCTATGGAGCTATGAACCTATATTCATAGTTTGTCACATTTACACTTGTCTATCCCCTATCCTCTTTATCCAGTGTATATTTCTGTGGCACAAGATTGTCCTCTGTATTACATGCGGGTATGCTGTGTACAGTGCACATATGTCACAGTTGATGACAGTGTATCTGTGTCCCTAACACTGTGATACTGAGGACTACCACACATCCTTCACAACATTACATGCATATGTTCTTTCTATTCTTCTTTGGCCTATGGGGGGGGTGTTAAGGCAAACATTACACAAGTCCCTGTTTGTGCATGCTTCATGTTGGTGTCTGACCAGGCTCCATTGCAGTCGTGTGTTGGACGATGGTGTTTCTGTGTGTTTGCCATGTGTTTTTATTGCCGGTACATCTGTGGGAGGTGTGGTTGGCACATGTTCCTCTTTGCAGGGACACCCATCCTGGGGTTTGTGTCATGCATCTGCACTTGGCATGTGCCATATGTCCTGTACTATTCCCACAGTCGTGTATGCCTTCATGCACTACTACTGCGTGATACTGGCTGTTTGTATGTGGTACCCATGGACATTGTGATGGTTGGCTTGACCTATTCCCATGCTAGAACATACACATCTGTCAATTATGTTGTTTAAATCAAACAGTAACACTCATTCGTCTTTTCAAACTGACAGTCAATAACACAGGAAGCTGGGATTAATAACGTTTTACTACTGTGCAGCAGGAGGCAAAGAACTATGCAGTACAAGTTTAGACTTTTGTTTTACTCTATACATGTTACAGCTGTATGAGCATTGTGTATACTATCATCTTATGCACACATTAATGATGTGGTCAGTCACAGGGCATTTACATCACTATAGTCCACAAGATTGTATTCCTACAACAGTGCTAAGGTAATGCTTATGAAATGTTTTCCCATGAGGATAGCACAGCCTTGCGAGCCACATAGTCAATTAGAATGTACTTCGGTAAATTCTGCTCTGTCACGGTTCCAACACTGTTCAGATCCAGTCGTCACTCCATTTCCTACGAGGTTCCTTTGTCTCTCTGGTGAGCAGCTGTACTCTGTGTTAGATAGAGCTCACAAGCCTATCCTCCTCAGTGGAAGGATGACAGATCTACCTGTACATACATTTATTATTCTCTAACCGAGCAGATGACTAATGCTGAATGACATACACCTGCTGCACTGGTTACTGCCAGGGTCAGAATTCCATCACACTACAGCTTAGCTTCACCAATTACATGCATGATCAGTTCTACTGCCATATTGTACGGTACAATTCAATGCATTATATAGTATTTCGAGTCTAAACTGGCACTTCTTATGTGTTTCTATATATATTTGTCGGACAACATCCATCCGGCCATATGCATGTTGTTCCGTCCTTTACCTTGACCGTGTGTATTTGGCCGTCCGGCAACGCTACTCTCCACATGTGATGTCCCACCTTCCCCTTCTTTGCCTTTAGCACCCTGTTAGGACGTCCTGTTTGGTAGGCACGTGTTCCGCTATATGTGTTCGACTTCTCTGCATAGCTAATCATCGATGCGGTGGTTCAACAACCCGACTTGTCCACATGTGTACAGTTATGTGCACCGTGTCGTCTGCAAACCTATATGGTGTGGACGGGTACATACCACATGCACATTCTGCAGACACATTCACATGCAGCCATTTCCATATCTGTACCTGAGGTGGGTTGGTGACATGTGGGGTACGTATTTGCCCGCGTGGCACTGCCTAACACAAACATCTTACCACATTTCAGGTATGCACATTGTGTGTAGGTGTATAGCTGCACACGGATGCTAGCAGGTTTGGGTGCACAGGTGTACATGGGTGGGACTTACATGCTACAATGAGGCTATTGTGTATTACATCTGAATGCATGGGTTCTGCTTCTGGATATTACACTTCAACATACGCCATCCAGTGTATGCGACAGAGACGTTGCTGGGTGTGGGATATGCTGCTATGCACATGTTTGCCTGTGTTTAAGGTATCTTGGTTCCTTCCTGTTGTTATGTCAACACAGCTACCCGGCTATGTGCTGTCACTACTGCTTGTGACCATTATGGTTGGCACCTTTTCCAATGACCATAGTGGGACATGTTTTGTGGGAACATCAGATTTTGCAGGACAACACATACCCACAGTATGTGGAGTTGACAGGACTTTACTTGTTTGCCATAATATACGCTTATTCTGTTAGCATTTGGGTTCCTTAGTCAGTTTCTTATGCCATGTATGTGTTTCATATACAAATTATATGTTTTATGCTACTATTACATGTATATTGCGGGAATATTTTTGGCAGGGAATCTCAGGTCATTTTCCATTTTTTCGAGTTTTGCAGGGACACACCTGTCCAATGAGGGACTGTCCACGGCACATTGGGACAGCTGGTAACCCTGGTGACCATGCCCATGTCACTACTGGGGTTGCCACCCTTTTCCAGTTGCCAAGGTGGGATATTTCCGGGACTCACATCTGAGTTTACAGGCCGACACATACACACGGTCACTATATAGCATAGAACTTCACTTGTTTGCCTACATAAAAGCTTATTGTTGTGGCAGTTTGGTTGCTTATTCTGTTTCTTGTGTCATTTAGGTATTTCAGTTACAGACATAAACCAATTCATGCTACCATTACATTAAATACGGGATATCATTATGTCCTACAATCGTAGCACATTTGCCATTTTTAATATTGTTTTCCGGGACACAACTGCCCATAGAGGGACTGCCCCTCGCAAAGTGGGACAGATGGTGACCTTAATCGCTACTCCTATGTCGGTGCGGCGCGCTGACATGCTGCTGTACACCTTCTCTGAGTATAACCACTGACGGTGCATTGCGGAACAAACGCGGTCTCATGCGTATCCTTTGCTCCTTGGACGGGTACACTTAAGCCTTCGTGGGTTGTATTTGCTTCTCCGTTTAGTTGGGATGGGTACTATGTTGCATACTCTACGTGCGTTTCATTCTGCACGGGCCCTGGCTGCTGCCATTACTATTATGGGCGGACCGTGGCAGTCAGCACATTAGGTTGCTCACCGCATGCCTGCTTAGCCACGCCTCTGGACGCATCCTACTTGGGCTCGCTCACGTACACTACGCACGTGTCTGTGGTTGCGGTGCACTCTCATTAATATGCATATGGCGCTACTACGCCGGCTATTCACTGCACCGCCGGCACAGCCCTTACGCCGGCCTTGCGCCGAACTTCATGAATCCCGGGGGGAATCTAATAGGTTTTATAAGTAAAAATGTAATTCTGTGACATATGAGCTAAAAATAATTTGGCTATTATGTTATGTGCTAATGCAAACTGTTTGCAATATGTGGGAAGTTTTCTCCGCAGACATCCTCTGAAAAGATATTTTTTGACTAAATCTAGTTGGACAAACCCTGTAAATAAAAGCAAATTAAATAAATAAAAATTTAAATAAAGTCCAAAAGTAAAAAGCAGCAGAAGGTAATGTAAGGAATACTACAGAAAACAAAGAAATAATCTGGATAATGAGAATGCGGGCAGATAAAGGCAAAGACCTTAATGAAAGAGCCTCAATTAAACCTGTGTTAAGAAATAGACCATATAATATCAAGTAATAAGGACTCTGAAATATTAGGTATTTAGTATTATAGTCATTTCATTACATCCTATTCATATTGTTTGGTATTTTAATAATACCACATCATACTTTGTTTACTAGATACAGGAAGAATTTAGCTAGATATGTATGCCTTTTTATTTCATTTTTATTTTTGATATTATTGTAAATTTACCAACTTGTTCATATGATACTGTATCATTTTATCAAACATTATACTCATAATTCAATATTTTATATACTTTATATATTATATTTTATATTTGTATGCTTTTTTAGGAAGCCCTAATAATCTATTTTCTTTATAATTGAATATAATTATTAACTTTTATATTAGTACAATTTAAAAATCTATCGGACTTTTATAAGCCAATAATAATATGTTTAGCTATTATGATTCTTATGTTTTATGAGTTTGTCATTAAAATGGTTGATATATAGGTTCATAGGTTCATAGATTAGTACTTTGTGAGACTCAAACCCTGCATCCTGTGTTTGTAAGGCAAACACCTTAACCATTAGGCCACCCTCCCACCAAAGCAGCAGAAGGTAATGTAAGGAATACTACAGAAAACAAAGAAATAATCTGGATAATGAGAATGCGGGCAGATAAAGGCAAAGACTGGATACAGCCAATGTTTATTAGTCCACTATAATAGCAGCAATCAAAATAGAAGCAGTAGTCTGTTTATATATTTGTAGTATTAGATTTAACATTAGTAACGTATATTACTGCTATAATACCATATAAAAAAATCTTCAATCCGTAAGAAAGGAAAACGCAGTTTCTATTTAATAATTATAATGGATATTAGAACGCCCCCATTTTAAGCCCAAATCCTACTAATTTTTATTATAAAATGGGACCATTGTGTAGCAATATATACTTTCTATGGGAAAATAGGTAGCTACCTCCTGATTTATATTTCTATATGTTTTCTCATATATTATCCAATATAACAGTGCTCTTTCATTTTTATTTGGTAGTAAAGCCGAATGGTGCAGGTAAATAAACATCCATGTTATTGTGTTTCTGCCTTTAGCAATTATAGACATATTAGGTCAAAGTATGATGCATTAAGGTGGATGTTTATGAAATTTAGAATATTGGTATTATGTATATTATCAAAGTCTTCAACCTTGATGCTTTACTTGATTTATGGAATGTTTATAAAGATCGCAGATGCGTTATATTAACCGTGGAAGACTGGATACAGCCAATGTTTATTAGTCCACTATAATAGCAGCAATCAAAATAGAAGCAGTAGTCTGTTTATATATTTGTAGTATTAGATTTAACATTAGTAACGTATATTACTGCTATAATACCATAAACGAATTTCAATGTTGTATATGTAAAATGTGATGAGAGCTGCTTAGTATGTGAGTATTTAATCTCTGCAATGTTGAAATGTATTACACGATCAGTTAAAGTTTTATAAAAGGTTAGTATATTTTTAAGGAAGCTAATAGAATAATTGATGTATTACCACATGACTACTATTTAAATAATTGTTTGTTCATTGTGAAAAGTTTTACGGTCTGAGGAAGCAAATGTGAAAGTGCTTACCGAATAAACGTTTTATCTGTTTTTTACCTAAACAAGCTAGACTGGATTATTGCCAAGCTGGTGGTTGCCTTCTGCTGCTTTTTACTTTTGGACTTTATTTTGGTTTTGTGGAAGCACAGAGGTATTTACCCTGTCGAGTGTGGTTTCAAATGTTATAAATAAAAATTTAAATACACTTTATTTAAGCTCATGAAGGTATCAAAATCATGTGTAAACATTATTATATTTTAATACTTTATGGTGGGTTTATAAGGTAATTTTTCATATTAAATCATATAAAGCATTTTGAGTAAAAATAAGGTAAATGCTTTGATTATTGTTTCCTGATTAAGCATTTCTCCTTATTGGCTTGTTTTTGAAGCCACAGCTTAAAAATGATTCATTTTCTAAACCGCACTATACCAAATTTATGATCCTCTACAATGCTTACATAATTCCACTTAAACTTGGGCTTTGTTATCCAACCCATGATTGTAAATGTATGGTAAGCAGACAAAAGGCGCTAATACTCTGCAAATACTGTACATTTGTAAATCTGTTCAACCTTTTCCTTAATGGAGCTATATTAGTAACAAATTGAAAGGAGATGAAGTTAGCATAGGATTTGATATGGCATTAAACTGTGCAAGGGATTTGTCAAACTTAGTTAAATCAAGAGAGCAGAGCAATAACTTTAATATTGCTTGGCCTACTAAATACTGTATAATATGTGTCTAAAGGTCCTTCAGGTTATAAAATCTATTCATGTTATCAATACTAAAAAAATTATAAATGCATTAAAATTAAATGTTAAATTTAAAAAGCTGTTTCTGAATTGACCATGACATTGACCCTTGACCAAACAGTACTCATCGACCACCCTTGAAAAGGTACACTTGTGTCTAATGGGCTTTCTTAGTTAAACATTTTATATACAAAAAAGAAAGCTATCAACCTAGATTTTATAAAGTGGCTAAGTGGGAATTCTGGGAGGATGAAGTTGCAAGCTTATCTAAACAAGAAGGGGTGATCCGCAATGTAACAACCCTGATCCAGAGTATCAGTGTACTCTTAAAAGGTCTAGGGCTGAGTTATCCTGTAGTACACTCAGCCTTACAAATGACTATCAATCAGTGCTGGGCAGATAAAACATTTATGTTGTTGTACTTTTTGTCATTTTCTTTGATATGAGTCTTTGCGACCTCAAGGTCAGGGCTATCCATCAAGAACCACTTCTTTAAGTTCTTGTAAATTCACATTTGTTACTTAAGTAATTCTGCCCATTCTCAATAATCTTTGCTGCCCCTTTTTTTCTTTTGCCCAGTGGCATCTCTAATGAATACTGTCTTTAGATTATAATGCCAAAGTATATGATTTTTAGTTTTACTATCAGACCTTTCAGTGATTGAACAGTCTAGATTTATTTCCTTAATTATTGAGTGGTTCAGTATTCTTGTTGTCCACGGAATTCTCAATAGTTTTCTCCAACAATGATAGAGTTCAGAAACAGCAATTTCATGGTACATAGCTTTACTTAAAGTCCATCTCTCAAATCCATATCTTACCACCAACAAAACCATAGCTTTGACTGTATGAACTTTGCCGACAATGGGATGTCTTTTCTTCTTTAAAATTTCATCCAGATTTGCCACGGTTTCCTTCTAAAACAAAGTATCATTTGATTTCATAGCTGTACTCAATATTTGCAGATATGTTTGAGCAGAAAAAGTTAAAATGTGTCACTGCCTCCAATTCTTTTTCATCTATTTGCAAAGAATTGATAGGGATAGATGACAGATAGTTTTTGAGGGAAGATACTTATTGGAAGTTAAAAGAAAATATGACATGCCTTCTTAGACTTCCCTTTATACATATTTTATCTCCAACCCCCAGTCTTCTTCTAATGATTCTATCATCTTTTATGTTCTAAATACTCTTTAAAAATGCTTGAGATTGCTGGTTTAAACAAATAATTAACTAAATGACTTTTTTAGATAAAAAGTTAACAGAATTGATCAGCTGAGCCAAGCACATCAAATCATTAACAAGAAGATAAAACATATAAAGAACAAAGAAAAAATATGGACTGTTCATGACAAATTTTGCCCCTCTCTCTCCCCCTCAACCTTCACTCAGGAAATACCATCACTTATAACTCTCCATGCTATCACTAGGGAACATGTACTCAATGCTCTATTTAGGGCCAAAAACACTACATCAATAGGCTGAGACAATATACCAAGATGCCTTCTAAAGAACATGAAACATGACGTATAAGGCCCTCTGAAACTGTTATTTAACCATTGCTTCCAAACAGGCTTTGTGTGTCACAAATCGAGAACAGCAACAGTCCTCCCTATGCATAAAGGTAGGCCATCTACAAACCCTGGAAATTGAAGACCCATACATCTCACTAGTCTCATATTCAAAGCCATGGAAAAAATGTCATAGAGATGATCAATAATGACATAGGAAACCACCAAACACTGGACCTAATCCAAATTGTTTTGTCAAGGGCAGGTCATGCCTACTCAGCCTGGTGGACTTCTTTGAGAAAGTCAACAATTCAGTGGATGAGGGTAAAATGCAAACTGCCTACCTTAACCTGGCCAAGGCATTTAACACAATACCCCACTCCAGCATTGTTGATAAACTCTGTTCACTGCTGTAGTATGGAAATATGCACCGGCACCAATAGCAAACAATAGTCCATTTATTAGAAAAAATAAAATGTAGACATAATCAGTTCCAACATAAAAGTTAAGCGCTTTCATCTACTCCTTTATAGACTTCATCAGAACAGTTAATTATGTTCCAAACAGCATTTTAAAAACATTTCAAATATTCATAAGCCAATCAGGAACTACTATTCATTAGTAGTCTGTCAAGTAACTTTTTAAAGTGCTCAGTGCATACAATACCTTGGCATATTCAATTCAATTTGACCACCAAAGGAATCCAATGAACTCTTCCTGTAAAAGCAGAACTTACTTTATTTCACAATGGGTATTTTAGATATAGATATATATTTTTTTTATTTTCTGCATCCACTGCTTTAATTTTTGTATTTACTGCTTGGGTTTAAATGTGTTGATTACTTGAGATTTAATTTATTGTATAGAATGCTCATTTTTTTAGAGAATGAGGGTACATCATTTATTAAAGGGGGAATATAAAAGGACTGAAACCTAGTCATTGAATTGAATATGCCAAGGTATTGTATGCACTGAGCACTTTAAAAAGTTAATTGATAGACTACTAATGAATAGTAGTTCCTGATTGGCTTATGAATATTTGAAATGTTTTCAAAATGCTGTTTGGAACATAATTAACTGTTCTGATGAAGTCTATGAAGGAGTAGATGAAAGTGCTTAACTTTTATGTTGGAAACTGATTATGTCTACATTTTATTTTTTCTAATAAATGGACTATTGTTTGCTATTGGTGCCGGTGCATATTTCCATGCTACAGCAGTGAACAGATTTCGTTTTTGGTGTTCTTTTACTGGTTGGCTGTTCCTGGTAGAATTTTCTTCATTGTTGATAAACTCAAGGGATTGTGTATAAATCTTTATGCCACCCAGTGGATAGCCAGCTGGCTCATAGACAGGACCCAAGAAGTTAAAATTGGGGGTCCACCTCTACAAAGAAGCCTGTCACAAACGGAATCCCTCAAGGGTCGGTCCTGGGGCCACTTCTTTTTGGCATTTACTTGTCTGAAGTCAAAGCCAATGTCAAGTGAGTCTGGCTGACTGGATTTGCAGATAATTGCAAATTAGGAACAGTCATAGAATCCCACAGACACTAATGTTCTCCATGAAGGGCTGACATAGACAAATAACTTGTGTCAGAGGCATGGTCTAAAACTAAATGCCAAGAAATACATAATAGTATTCTTTGGTAAGTCATCCATCCCTCCTAACTATCATATTGACAACCCATCCCTAAGAGTTGACCCAGTAGTCAGGGACTTGAGGACGCACATAGATGGTAATCTAGCCTTTGACCACCATGTGTCTGCAGTAGTGAGGAAATCATTTTATGTTGTGCAACTTATAAACAATGTTATGGCATCTAGGTCCAAGGAGGTCACTGTTCCATTGTATTCATTCTTCATCAGACCTGATATTGAGTACAATGCCTGCTTTGATATGCACCTAACCAGGCACATCCAAAAACTGTAATGTCCACAGAGGTTCCTCACTAAAAGAATGCAGGGCATACGTAACATGTCATGCACAGATTACCTCAACCCCTATGCTTGTATTCTGTCTCCTAGAGGCTGTTGAGGGGAAATCTACATTTGGTGTACAAGGCATTGCCAGATCACAACCTGCTGGACCTCCTACATGTCTGCAAAACAAAGAGTGTCAAAATTACCTATTCTAAAGACTTAAATCTAGTATATGGCAGGTATGTATCCCTGAGGCAACCACTACTCTGGAACAGGCTCCCCATGCATGTAAAGCAGAGTTCCTCAACCAAATTCCAGTGTAGCTGAGGCAATTGGATGGGGAACAGGAAATGTGTCCCTGGTTTGTCTCCTATGTCTCTAATGGACACAGGCAGCCTGTAAATGGTTCATCTCCCAGACTCCTGCTTGCAAATGTTTCATGTCCTAAGCCCCTGCTTAAACTTATTAAGGGTACCAGAACTTGTCAGGATTTGACATGCATGGCTAGGCTTAAAAAGGTCATTGTATTTGTTAGCCTAGTACCTATAAGCCTATGAATGAGAATTGATAAATATTGTACTACCAAAGGATATCATAACCATTACTAAAGATAAGCAATTAGCCAGAAAACAAAAAAAGAGAAGTTTGATTCTTAATTCATTACCTAAGAGATATAATAATATTGACCACCATTCATTCCATTATTTCATAAGTAAGCTTTTAGAATACCAAAGCTTAAGTTTATAGATTAATAAATGGAATTTGTGAATCCAACATTCCAACAGTGACTTCCATTGTTGAAATAATAGTCTTAGGGTTATAGCTCCAACACACATCATTCTCTTGCTGTTGTATCCAGCCCTTGCAACCAGTGGGGATGCCCAGCAGGCAAAACTTTGCTTCCTGCCTGCCAGGGACCTTAACTCTGAAGACCCACTTGAATACCCTCCACTACCAAAACCCACAACTTCACCACTTTGAGGCAGTGTAAAATTGAGCATAATTTGCTCTCCTTTCCTGGTAATCCCAGCAATGATCCTGCTATGTCAGTCCATGAAGATGAAGCCAATTCAGTGTGTGATGACAAAGTTGCAGCGTCTTATCTACTGAAAAGCATGCTAGCAAAGGCCAAGACTTGTACCCTAAGCATCCTATTGCTACCCTCCAGTCTTACTCTGATAGGCGACTATCTGAAATGTTATTCCAGTGTAAGTGTAATGGCCTAAGACCTACCTAGGGAAGGTCCAACACCAAGGAATAGAAATCCTTCAGTTTATGCCTACTCCTCTCAGACTCCAGCCTCACTGTTAGGTTTGATCTAATGCGCAGCAAACAGGGCAGCTCTTGATCTGGTGTATTATAAATCCTCTCGACAATGCATGAGCAAATCTGTAGATATTGACACCAGCATAAGGCACCTGAAGTAAAAGTGTTAACGTTTTAAACTTCCTCTGTTTAATATCCCAGATATCATGAATATAGTATACCCCTGCTACCAACCAGTCCTTCCACCAGGTCATTTTATCAGTCATCTGCAGGAGTAGGTTATGCCATGGAAAAGCTGCAGGGTTCAGTCAACTTTTCCTGTATGGAGAATTGCAGATGGAAACTGAAATTGCCCAAAGAAGTAATCTAACCCACCAGGGCCCCATACTTTTCATTAGGGAGTCACTCTCACAGAATTCCTTGAGAGCTTCTGTAATCTAAGTTCAACTGGCCACCATAATGGCTTCACAGACTGTTTAACCCAGTTAAAATTCTAACCTATAACTGCAAAGCTGTACCTGTGAAATGAGGGCAGACCAAGTCCACCAACACTAGTTGGCATAAACAGTTTCCTCCAGCTAATTCTCAGAGCTCTGCCCACCCATACAAAGCTGGAAATGTTTTTCTGTAACTTACTAAGAAGGGGAGAAGGTCATAGGAGGGAGATGTCAAAGTGTGAACAAGATTTTGAGGAGTATTAACATTTTAATCACCTGTAACCTGTACAAAGTCCTAGATGTAGATCTTTCCATTTATCCAGCTATAAGGAGAACCCCTACATCAGGGGATGCAACTTCCTTTCCTCTCCATCCTTCCTCCCTGTTGTCATCCATATACCCATATATTTTACTTCACACTGGATCTGGATGGGAGTATCAATCAGAAGACCCCAATGTGCCATGTCATCCTCTAATAATGGAAAAAAGGAGTGTTTTTTCCTGGTTAATTGTAAGCCCAGTATACTTATGTAGCTCTTCAATTCTATGCAGTACAATTTCTTCTTGGGTGCAGGGTCATCCACCTACATCACACAGTCAGCAGCAAACCAGGTCATGAAGAAAGTGTCACCAGTTCCCACATTGAACCTAAACTGTCCACACTGATGATATAAATACCTATCACTGAGTCTGCTTACAAGACCAACATTGCCAAGAGAGGGCATCCCTGCCTGGTACCTTGAGCTTAGTTAATTATGGAGCATAAAAACATTAGTGTAAATTGTGGTGGACAAGTTAGAGTAAAGTAGACAGCACCAGTCATTGAACTCCACACTAATCCCATACAACATTGCCTTACAGATGAACAACCGATGTAGACTGTCAAATGCATTATAAAAGTCAACCAAAAGGGTCCCCTTCACCCTTCTTTTCAACTCTGTGTACATCTGGAGTGAAATCCACACTCACACTGCATTGGTGTCCCCCATCCTTCCTTTAATGAAACCCATGTGATTAGATGATATTACCTTAGGAAACACCTTTTAAAGCCTTCCAGCCAGTAGCTTGGCAAAGATTTTTGAAGTCAGTCTTCAATAAAGAAAAAAGACAGTAGCTAGAGGGTTCTGAAGGGTCTTTGCATAGCTTGATTAACATAATAACCGTGGATATATTTCAGAGGAAAAGTACCCAACCAATTTGATCTGATTATACAGATCATATAATGATGGGCTCAGTGTTTCTGTTAACACCTTCTAAAACTTTGTTGAGAAGCAATTCTGGCCAAGTTTCTTCCCCATGGAGAGGCTGTCAATTTTTTTCAATATACCATAGGATCATAAGATCATAGGAAGCTACTAGGCTATTGGCCCTGATACCCTTTTAAGCCTAGCCAAGAATTTAGCCCATGTTTAACAAATCAGCTTCCGATGCCCGTGTCCAGTGGGGACAATGGTGTAATCCTAGGAATGTATGTTCTATTTCCCATCCAGTTATCCAGGTTGCACTTAAAAAGGGGTAAAGAGGTACTTTGCTTGACATGAAGAGGGGGGTCTATTCCACAGATGGGGGACTCTCTGGGACACAAATCTGTCCCACCAACAAGTCTATTGATGTCACAGACCAGGTTGAGGCCTTGCGTGAGGGTTACTTGAGTGGAGCTTGACTTGCAGATATGCAGCAGTCCCATCCAGGTGAGGTCTGAGATCACCTTGTATGCCAGACAGAGGTCACCTCTGAGGAGTAATTAAACTAGCAGCCTCCCCTGGTTTAGTACTGGGGAATGTAATTCCATTCCATCTAAACTCATCCAACCTTATTACCAGGTATGGGTCCTCCCTCACCATTTGATTATATTCTGGAGCTAGACATTGGTTGATCCCCTATATGCTCACAAGAACCGTGTTCCTATCTTCCTTCAGAGCTGCTATAAATATCTCCATTTGCTTTCCTTACATCTACAAGCTAGTACTTTGTGAGAGGTAATGCCGCTACCCCAATAAAATAATTTCAATCTATCCCACTTCTCCTGTGTGTGTGTGCTGGTATTATCATAAGTTCATTGGTTTATAGTAGGCTAATGACCACCAGGGTCTTTACAACCCTAGCCACACAACCCAGTTTTGTCCCATTGTTTCTTGGACGCCTATATGGTGGGGTATGTTAGTAATGTGGCAGCTACAGGTTATATGGGGAGGTATATTAGTTGGGGATTACTATACTTATTGTCAACCTCTATCTATCAGAGACACCGGGCTCAGAGAGAGGAAGAATTTGCAATTTCCCATTGAAAGATCAATGTTTTCTTCTTCTTTTTTTTTATTGGGTCAGGGACCTATCTTTTTCATCTGAGGTGTTCTACAGTCTGTATGCACATGACCTGAAATTGGGTAAACTGATTTCATGTGTTACAGATAGGGCACGCCTGGAAAAGAACTTGACTAATTTGATCATTTGGGCACAGGAAAATAATATGCTGATAAATACATCAAAAACTAAGCATATGAGATTTGGGAGACATAAATTTAAAGGTGAATATTTAATACAGCATACTTTGATTGAAACTGTAGATTCATTTAAGGACCTGGCTATATTGGTAGATCAAGCTTTGAGTTTTTCTAATCATATTAACCAATTGGTTAATGATAGTTATAGAACTACAGGTTGTATAAAAATATTTATAAAGTCTAGGAAATCAGAAATAATGAAGTCATGGTTTGTTAATTACATTAGGCCCAAACTTGAGTATAGAATAACAATATGGAAACCTTATTAGAAAACAACCATGAGTAAACTGAAAAGAGCACAGCAGAACTATACCAAGAACATCCATGGATGTGAAAATTTAAGTTATTATGAAAGAATAAAATATCTGAATTTGTACAGTATCACATATAGGTATTTAAGAGGTGATCTTATTCAGGTATATAGGGCATTTAGAGACAACTATCTCTGGAAATGTTTGAGGTTATCAAAAAGTAGTAGAGAATCATCGTTCAACCTATTTAGAAGATCCTATGGAATGAGAAGTGCATTAACTGGTTCTCTGAGAGAGCAGATGATGCATGGAACATACTAATAAACCTCATTAAAGCAAGCGCTAGTTTAGATATTTTTAATATCAGTCGAAACACTTATTATGGGAACAACTACTTTGGTGTATTGGCTGGCTAGAATGGCATTAATGCCCATATTTGAAATATTTGTATGTATGTATATATGTATGCAAGGATGAACCTTGTTTGATATAGCTGGGGAGCTTATTCCATAAAGCAGGGATCCTTTGACACACAAATAGATATCTCCAGCATGTTCTATTTATGTCACTGGCAAAGTTCTGGTCCTTGGATCTAGTGCTTCTGGTACTGTTTGTTTTGCAGAGGCACAAGAGATCCATCAGAGCTGCATCTTAGGCTGCCTTAGATGCTAGGCATAGACCAGTTCAAAGAAACCTGTAGGAGTCTGAGTATAGAGATAGGCCTTAAGGTGATCTGTGCAGGACACAATATTCATACCCTGTATTCTAATGGTGAGGAACCTTTAAGTGCATTCCTACTGTTGCAAGTGCCTGGATATGTATATGCCAAATGGAGCATTGTACTCAATGATGGGTCTGAAAAGGGATGAGTAGAGTGGCACTATAACTTAATTGGACCTGGATGCCATACCCTTGATTATGAGTTGGGTGACACAGAATGATTTTCTTACTATCATGGCAATGTGTTGGCCGAAGGCCAGATTACTGTCTACATATTTTCCCAGATCGCTAGCTATCAGGTCAACTCTTAGGGGTGTTTTATTGCTGGAGTAATTAGCTTTGGTGGATTATTTCCCAAAGGACACTTTAATGCATTTCTTCAGACTGAGGTTTAATCTGTGGCTTTGACACCAGTCATTGTTTGTGTTAGACCATCTTGTAGGATCTATGATAGCTCCCAATTTACAGACATATGTGTCCTTAGTAAGCCAGAGGCCTTTGACATTTTTCTTGACTTTCAAGAAGTCCAACATGGATCCCTGGGGTATTCCACTGGTGACTTGTCTCCTTGTGGAGGTGGTCTCAATTAACCTGAATTTTTGGGTCCTATCTGTGAGCCAGCCAGTAATCCAGTGAGTTATGTAGGGATTTATGCTTAGTTCTGAGAGTTTGGCAATAATACCCGAGAGGATTATTTTATGAAATGTCTACCAGGCTGAGTAGGCAAAAACTTCCCTTAATGAAGCCAAAATGGGATGGGTCCATTGTTTGTTGGTTGCCAATGTACTTGTTAATCATTTTCATGATAATTCATTCCATGGCTTTACATATTAGACTTGTCCGACTGATGGGTCTGCAGTTCTTGGGGTCAGTTGATGGTCCACCCTTATGAAGATGGATGACTGTTGCAACCCTCCATTCACCTGAAAAGTAACCTGATTTGTGGCTGTAGTTGAAGAATGCCTTAAGTGGTTCTATTTGGTCATGTTTTAGGCTATTTAGGAGGCAACCGGGATACTGTTGGTCTCCTTTGAAGTAGTGTTTTTGGCCTTAGAGAGTGCCACCAGGACCTGCTCCCTGTTGATAGCTGGGGGAGATATGCTAGAAGGGATTTCATAGAGTAAGGAAGCAGGGAATGGGGAGGGGGGTGATGTTAGAGATAAATTTATCAGATAATAGATTTGCTATGTCACCCTGGTCAGTGAAGTTTGTACCATTTACCACCAGTTCTGCACACTGATGAGTGTTACTTTTAAGGCTTCTGACATAGGTGAACAAGACCTTGTGATTATCATTAGCCTGGGAGGCTATCCTGACCTCATAATTGGCCTTATTGGACTTTATTAGACCTCTTAGTTTCTTGTTTAGTTGAATCAGATATCTCTTGAATACGAGAGCTGTTCTTTCTGATTTTGGCCATACCTTTTTTTCTTTTGTAATATAGCCTATTATGGTAAGGATTCCACCAGTGAGGACTGGTTTTAGTGTTGGATCTGGGTTTATGTCTGGTACATATGGCAACCTTAATGCAGCCATTTACTTGTTTCTATAGGTTTTCTGCAAATAATTCTGCATATGTAGCCACATTCTCTGGGTTTGGGGAAGCCTTGAATTTTGACAATTTTTGCTTAATAGGATGTAGTTTGCTTTAGAATAATTCCAAACTATTGCAGGTTTCATTGGGTTTTCTCAGTTGTTTTTTCTTTCAAGGGAGGCAGCTTTGTGGTTCAACCTCACTGATGAGGAAATGTCATAGGAGTTGCAATGCTTTCCCATGTTGGTGAGTACTAGGCCCAATATGTTTGATCCTCTGATTGGAGTACACGCTATCTGGTCCAGGATGTTCAGATGTGCCTGTGAATTAGAAGCAGTGTATGTTTTCCAGTCTATAGAGGGGTAAAGTCTCCCATGATTAGGTTACTTGGTTGGATGGTGAGTGCTTCTAGTACATCTAGATAAGAGTTGTGAGCTTCATGGGTCATAGAGGGTGATCTGTATCTTACCAGGAAATGGCAAGTAACCTTGTCTATAGAAACCTGGACATGGATGAACATCAGGGCATCATCTTGTATAATCAGCCTGGTGTTGTATTTGTTACTAATATAGATTGCGACACCTCCATCTTTAGCCCCAGTCTGTGCTGCTATAGCTTTCTACTGATGTAGTATTCTCTGTGGCTTTAAACCAAGTCTGGGTAACATCACAGATGTCTACTTTCTCCACAGTGAGGAGAGCTTGTAGGATGTGGACTGTATTGTTCAGGCTCCTAACATTAAGCAGAAACAAGTAAGTAAATTTGTTTTGAATTTTTTTCTTGCTATGCTGGTTTTGACATTATCTAAAAAAGGCACTAAGAGGGTGGATAAAGTTTTAGTGGTATCCAAAAGCCCATTGGGGCCAGGTGCAGATCATCCTTAGGAAAGCAATGTGGTTTGTTAATCATACCGATAGAGACTGAATTCTCCTGGAGTGACAGCAGAAAATAAGCCAATTATAAAATAAATAATTTTCTGTTTATACCGTGGCATCATCTTTGGTGAAGTTAGAATGCTGCTCAATGCAAGGATTATACTTGTCTGTAACACATATTCAGAGAGATACTTAATATCTCTTTTCATTTTGCCCAGTAATATACATTTCAGATAATTTACAGATATAATCATATTGCAGCCTGTGTCGCAGTGACTTGAGAGCATGAGTGATACTGCGGATCCTACCTCTAGATAGGCAACTAACCTTTATCTTGTCCATCCAGGTAAGAGGGTATTATGTCATACAATAGAATCCCCTATGACAAGAGGACTAAGTAAAGTGTTGGCTTGCCTTATGGACTTTGTTCTTGAGGGATCATTATGTGTAGGTTTATGTATGGTGTTAAGTATTGCTTTTGGTGTGTGCTTTAGTAACTGCTGAACATAGCTGTTGCCATTTAATGGTTTAAGAGGTCTTTTAGGTTTGGAGAGGTATCTTTTAGGTGCCTCAGCATACAAAGGTCTGTGTCTGTGGTAAGTGTTATGTGTGAAGGATGTAATGTGTGTGTTCTTGACAATCTTGTTTATAAGTGTGATCTTTGCTTCCATAGTAGTTATATATGTATATCTCTCACATACGTGTTACTTTCTTTGAGGATTAAAAGGTTGTCCGAGTACATGAGACAGATACTACATTGTCTCAGGGTGCCCATATCTACCAAGTTTAGTAGATATGTTGCACTAAATAAATCATGAACAAACCACCATGGACATCCAAAAACTCTTGAAATTCTTTATTAAAATGAACCCTTGATAAAAAGGGTTCAAGGTTTCAAGAGTTTTTGGATTTCCATGGCGGTTTACTCATGATTTATTCACTGCATTGCCTTTTCATTCACGGAATACCTTCAGCTACTAACAGGTTTATTTTGGACTGTTAAGTTTAGTAGATGTTCCCCAGATTTACTAACCTTTTATGCAGGACTAGCTTAGTCCTGCACAGAAGCACCCTTTTAGGAGCAGTATGGCAGCGTACCATGCATAGTAATGAAGGCACGCTGGCCGATCTCTTAGGCTTACACGGAGTGTGTATAAGTGCAGAGGGCATGTCTGAGAGCAGAGCTCTCAGAATATACATGCCTCTGCAATGAAGGACTGCCAAAAGGTAGTAAACAATGAGCAAGACCGCCCATATATATACACATATCCCCAGCAACATCCCCCCAAATGTATATGAGCAATAGTGAATAAAAAAAAATAAAAAAGGTATGGATTGTTAACAAAACGGACGAGGTTTAACCTTAGGCACATGTGGTTGCCCATCTCTTAGCTACAGTTAATATAGCTTAAATAGCAAAAGGAAGATAAAAAGCAGGATATGTGCAAATGAAGTAGTACAGCAATATTGTAGTGGGCAGAGCATTCACCTCACGAGCAGTCAATCCCGGTTCGAGTCCCACTGCAGTACATTCCATTTCCATGTCAAATCACTGTTATGATCAATATATTTAGTTGTATAACCTAATAAATAACATATATGTGTGAAGTGGAGTAGTAAGCTGTGTAATGAAAAAAAACTGAGGATAATGCTACTCAATGCCAGAAGTCTAAACCTCAAAATGCATGCACTCGAGGCACTCCTCAGTATGGAGAAAATCGATATATGTGCAGTAACAGAAAACTGGTTTAAGGCTCCAGAGAGCACCCCAGCACTACCAGGTTACAACTCATACCCTACATTTTGGCCACAAAACCCGGACCAAAATACAAAAGGCGGAGGAGTATCCATATTCATCAAGGATACCCACACCTCCAGGTTAGTGGCACAGCACAATGCTTCAGAGATCATCCATATGCAACTAACAATGGGCAAAACTGCTATTCAAATTATAGCTTGCTACAGATCACCCACCATGTCCCAGGACCACCACTCCGCATTCCTGGAATCACTGGGAAACATTAAGGTCCTACCAAACACCCTGATATTGGGTGATTTCAATTACCCAAACATTAACTGAGAGAACTACTCAAGTACAAACTCCCTTGCCCAACATTTCCTAGAATTTATAAACTCAAACACCCTGGATCAACTGGTCAACACCCCCACCGGAGTATTGGACCTGGTCATCACCAACATGGACAATCGGTATACCACACTGGAGGTCAACCCCTCGCTGGTTAGATCTGACCGTAAACTAATCACTCTGGATATCCACATTCCGCCACCAGCTCCAGTCAAAGAAACCACCATGAAAAACTTTTCAGAAGCAAACTTCACGTTACTTAAGACCGAGGTGGGAAGTTTCAAAGCCCCCATACTAAAGGATAACGCTGTCCAAGCTGCAAAATCCTTTACTAATGCACTCTATGGGCACCTACAAGAATGCATGGATCATGCTATCCCAAACAAAACCAAGACTCACTCCTCCAAGAAAAGGAATCCAGTCTGGTGGACCCCTGCCATAAACAAGCTATACAATAGAAGGAGGAAGCTAGCACAGGAAAGAGTAAAATCCCAAGAAGGGAAAACATCCCTGATCAGTATCAGCAAGAAACTACATTCCCTCATAAAATCATCCAAGGCTAGCTTTGAAAGAAAAATTGCCATGGACTCCAAAGATAACCACAAGGCATTCTTTAGCTATGTCAAGAATCTAACTGGCAATTCTCAGATCTGCTCAGAGTTAGTGCAGAATGGCACAAAATACACTGAACCGACTGATATAGCCAACATCCTGGCAGACAGGTTCAGTGCAAACTTCACCCCCTCTAACCCCCAAAAGGGCCCATAACTATACCAGAAGAATGTAGTGCCCCTGAAATCACAGCCATTCAGGTTAAAACAGCCCTCTCCAAAGCCAAAAACACAGCATCAATGGGACCAGACTGTGTTCCAGGTGGCAACCTACACGAGCTCAAAGGTGAAGTAATCCCTCACCTAAACACACTGTTTAAACTCAGCCTCTCCACAGGCTATGTGCCCACAGAGTGGTGCAAAGCAATGGTTATTCAGCTCCACAAAGGTGGAGCCACAACGGACTCCGGAAACTATCGCCCTATAAGCCTGACTAGCTTGGTCGGCAAAGCTATGAAGTGCATCATCATGGATCTCATTAACAGAGACATTGGGAACCTCCAAACACTGGACCCTACCCAGTTAGGCTTTGTTAAGGGCAGATCTTGCCTGCTAAACCTGGTGGACTTCTTTGAGACAATTACCAAGGCTATAGATGAGGGAAAGATGGTCCATACAGCCTACCTAGACATCGCAAAGGCCTTCGACATCATTCCCCACTCAGGTATTATAGACAAGCTCAGCAGCCTGAACATAAACCCCTACGTCATGAGATGGGTTGCCAACTGGCTCATGGACAGAACCCACATGGTAAGAGTTGCGGGAGCTAGTTCTGACTCTAAACCAGTTACAAGTGGCGTTCCCCAGGGCTGTGTCCTAGGACCCCTCCTGTTTGGCATATACTTCTCAGAGGTACAGGCAAGCACAGGAGGACTATGGCTGACCAAGTTCGCAGACGACTGCAAACTAGGGCTATAACTGACACTCTGGCTGACACAGACATCCTCCAAAAGGATCTCACTGAGACAGATACCTGGTGTCAAAACCATGGCCTTAAGCTAAATGCCAAAAAGTGCAAAGTCATCCCCTTTGGAAAAAACAAAGTACCCACAAACTACCACATAGGTGGTAGCCCCCTAAATATGGAAGACGTAATAAGGGATCTGGGGACCCTAGTAGATAGTAACCTCACCTTTGATAATCACATTGCCAAAGTGGTTAGAAAACCCTTCTATGTGGCCCACCTAATCACAAAAGGGTTTGCATCCAGATCGGAAGAGGTCATTGGGCCCCTCTATGCATCACTCATCAGACCCTTCATAGAGTACAATGCCCCATTTGGGATGTACCTTACAAGACACCTGCAACAACTGGAAAGAGCACAGAGGTACCTCACCAAGCGGATCACTGACCTCAAGCAGATGCCCTATGCAGCTTGAATAAAGAAACTCCAGCTGTACTTGGTTGCATACCACCTACTCAGAGGTGATCTCTGCCTGACATACAAGGCCATGTCCAACCCAGAATTGATGGACATGCTCCACCTAAAGAAAACCATATCTCCTCGAGCCACATGCTCCAGGGATCTAAACCTCACCACAACAGTAAATAGGACGTGCTGGAGGGATAGATTCCTGTCCCAGAGACTTCCCATGCTCTGGAACAAGATTCCAATCTACATTAGGCAGAGCTCCTCGCTAACCCTCTTCAAGAGAAACCTTGACAACTGGATGGGAAACAGAAAGTTTACCCCAGAGATCACTTCAATGGCTCTGCTGGACAGAGGCACAGGGAACTAATCTAACAGGGTGGCAAAAGCCGTCACATTCCGGCAAGGCTTATAAATGCCTTCAGGCAGATAGCCTAGTACCTACCTATGAACCTATGAACCTATAACCCCATACACTTGCCAAATTTACCACCTCCCCAAGAACCAGTAGACTAATACTGTCTAAAATATAGAAGTAGTAAGGAAAAATAAGCACTAGTAAGCAGGTGCAAGTCTGTTTGCATGACGGTAAGCAGTGCTTACACAGAGTAAGCAATAGTGAGGCTTACCATGTGTAAGCGGATGTCACCGGAAGTTAGCAGTGCTTACCATCATGCAAACCCGCTGACAACTACATAAAAGTTGGAAAGAAAAACCGAAGTGATAGAAAACAAATAATGCCAAGTCGATGCTGTAAAAATTCTTTTTACTTGTTAGCGCTTTCATGCACGCCAATGCATGCACTTCTTCAGACAAGTTTATACAGGAAGATGTACGGATATTTATACTTGCTACAATGCCATTTTAATTAAACAATTAGATAATTAATCAGTCTTTAAACAGCTCTAAATAAGTTGGTCTATACTAATGTGTCGCAGGGAAATCATTGTTGATTTCTTGCTATCTAAGATTCTTACTAAACATACACATAATACTTATAAACCAACATTTTACACTTTATATTTCATAATTCACCCAATAAAATTTTCAAAACTCAATAATTTAAAAATATATAATAATTTTAAAACAACTTACTTTCTAAATAAAAACAAAAAATGAATTTGTGCAAAAATCAATGTATGTTTTTTAAAAATGTATATGTTTTGTGTTATTTATTTTCCATAGAATCCCAAATATCACTATGCTAAAATTAAATGTTTTAACTGTGTGTGTTAAATATATATTTATACTCTTAAATATACAGATATATAAACTTAAATACAAACAACAAAATTATATATGTTGGAACTACCACTTAATGTTAATAAGAGCTTTTTCTTCTTCTTATCTATCCAGAGCTCTTAGTTTTAATAAACATTTAATCGAGCACATATCATTAATCCCAGGGTGTGAATATGCATTTGTTTTGAACTGCCATAGGAGTTCCCGTTCTTGGAGTTTTAAATGCCAGGGTCCTCCTCTGGGATTTTTATGTACTACTTCAACCACATTAAATAAAAAACTATGTGTGTTATTCTCAAGTATGTGTTTAGCTAGGGCGTTGGAGATGTTCTGCTTGGTAATGGCGTATAAGTGCTCGTAAATACGCTGTTTCAACTGGCCGTTTACCTAAATAAAATACGGAACAAATTTTACATGTTGCCAAGTAAACCACGCCCTGACTTTCACAATTACATTTATCATTTAAATAATATTTAACATCCCGAATTGAAAACGTTGCCCCAACATGAATAAATTTGCAGTAGTGGCAATGGCCACATTTAAACATACCTTTATTCATTTTGTATGTTTGTGTTGGAGTTTCCAATAAATTTTTCAGTGATGGTGCTTTTTTGAAAACGATGCGGGGTTTTTCACCTAAGATGGTATTACATTGATTACCTTGTAATAAAAATTCCCAATTATTATATAACACTTCCCTAATCTGAATTGCTTTGTGATTAAATTGAGTAAGAAAACTAATTTTGAAATCAATATTCTTATTATTTTCATTTTCTACATTTGTGTTATTAACTTGAAGTTCTGAAATTTCTAGTGGGATTTGATTATAGCCAGTCGTAAGAATTGGACTAAATTGTCCACTTTGTCTTTTACGTTTGACTTCCCAGATGACTGTATGGATTAGTTTAGTAGGATATCCTCTATTTAAGAACATATCACTTAACTTGAAACATTCTTCTTTAAAAATGTTATCATCTGGACACATACGGGAAGCTCGTACAAGCTGTCCTTTAACCACTCCCTTCTTCTGAAAGAAGGGGTGGCAACTTGTAAAATGTAGAAATGAATTACTGTATAAAGGTTTCCAGAGTAAGCAATAGTGAGGCTTACCATGTGTAAGCGGATGTCACCAGAAGTTAGCAGTGCTTACCATCATGCAAACCCACTGACAACTACATAAAAGTGTTTCAATCACTCCATATCCAATGGGCCTCATGCTGGCCAGCAATAGCCACCTGCAAGGCTCGAACTCAGAAGCCTGGACACCATAGCCAATGCGATTTCCCACTAAGCCACCACAGATATACATAACCCTGATGTTTCCACAAACATAGCATCCAGCAGTACCATTCAACATTACAGGACATGTAGCTAAATATGTAGATGTATGTGTGTGTGCATACATATATATATATATATATATATATATATATATATATATATATATATTTATATGTATCTATATATCTATAACTAAATAGATACATACTTCTCCTTCTCTGTATTACATATATATTTAGACATACATATATATATATAGATATCCACATATAGATATATACATATGCAGACATCCATACATCTGTATGCCGTTAGATATATATACAGCAATATATATATATATATATATATATATATATATATATATATATATATATATATATATATGTGTGTGTGTGTGTGTGTGTGTGTGTGTGTGTGTATATATATATATATATATATATATATATATATGTGTGTATATATATATATATATATATATATATACAGAGATATATATCTATAGATATGCTACAGCACATAAGAATGACATATATGACCACAGGCACTGCCATTGGGGGGGAGAAGTCTCAATCAACATACGTGTTACACGTACCGATACCCCCCCCACAGCCAAACAGGTGAAACATACAAACACACCAACAAAATAAACAAACCACTGCTTCCCAAACTACAAGCAGGATACTACCAGTGGGAGAAACATTGTCGACCCTCTAAGTCTAATCTAGAAACAAAGACAAGAACATCCCTTGTGGGGCAATCCAAAAATGTAGGGCATATTTGGGTTCCTGTCATTACACAGATTCGCAATGGCAGGGCCAGTATGTTCTCGGACTACAAAGTTGGGAAATCCTGATGATCCATGGGTTGAGACAACGTATGTGATGGGTCCTGAGAAGTGGAGAGTGGCGGTGTGTAGTGGTGTGGTTAGACCTGACCTGCACCCAGACAAAGAATTATTGCTGCGGAGGAGGAGCAGGGGGGGACGATGGGTATGAAATTCTGGTTCGAGGCATAATGGTGTTGGAAGGAACGGTTCTAATCGGCCCGCCTCATGGAAGTAAGCAATAGCGTGAATTGGGCAGAGCATTCGGCTAATGAGCAGGCATTCCTGGTTCGAGTCAAACTGCAACACAGTCTATTTTACATGGTAAAGCACATTATAACGAATAGTTTTGTTGCAAAACCCACTAAATAACACATATGCATGAACTAGAGTACTGCAGGAAATGCACATGTGATGTAGCAGTGTCAAAATGAATAAGGCACTAGTAAGCAGGTATACGCACAAATAAGCAGTAGTAAGCATATGTAAGCACTAGTAAGCGTATTTAAGTGCGTCTGCATGGAGATAAGCACTGCCTACACAGATTAAGCAATATGGAAGCTAACTGAGTAGAAGAAAGTGTGACTTGAAACTAGCAGTGCGTACCTCCGCACAAATATGCGCACACCCGCTTACAACTACTTTAAAGTGACTTAATCACTCTGTATCCAATGCTCCGTGTTTTGCTCATCAACAAAATAAACTGCCTCTACAAGGCTAAAACCCAGGACCCTGCACACTTTACACAAAGTGATTTGCCACTAAGCCATGACAAATATATATCAATATGATGTTTTCAGAAACATATCATCCAGCCCAGTCATGCAACAGTACTGAGAACGTATGCCAACATCTAGATGTATATGTCTGTAAATATATTAATATCTAAACAGATACAATATACCTATATATGTAGAGACATATGGGTCTATACTGAAAGATCGAAAGTTACGAAGTGCAAATGCTCAGATGAGCGAAAATGCTTCAAATCGAAAATGTTATTGTGGGGGCTATGCCCCCCCCCACACCCCCCGCTGAATATATATTCCAATTCTGAGATTACACTACAGTGAAGAAAGGGCAAATATTCCGATCTTCACTGTACTGCATTAAAAAAAAACTTCTATTTGCGGCATTTTCACTCATCTGTGCGTTTGCACTTCGTCACTTTCGGTCTTTCAATATGTAACCAAGATATATATATATATATATATATATATATATATATTTTTTTTTTTAGAAATATTTACATATATATACATATATATGAACATATATACATGCAAATGCCTACATCGACACATATATATGCACCTATATGTCTACATATACACAGCAAGGTACATATATGTATGCAGATATAGCTATGTAGGTATATACGGAAATAGTCATACATATGCAAGCTGATATATATATATATATATATATATATATATGTATATATATATATATATATATATATATATATATATATATATATATATATATATATATATATATATATATATATATATATATATATATATATATATATATGTATATATATATATATATATATATATATATATATAGATATATGTATATATATATATATATATATATATATATATATATATATATATATATATGTATAATGTGGCCATACATCTGTAGATAGCAATGGTAGATTAACAAAAACAGATAAGTCCACATGCACCATTAATGGGGTTGAGAAGCCCCAAACAATACACGTAGTGTATGAATAGGCATACTCCCCCAGCCAAACACATCTGGCCTGCAATACACTACCAAGTGTTGCAGATCCCATAACAAGGAACTGACATGACATGGGCACAAGATGTTAACAGTACTACATCCCACCAGGCTGGTATTGGTAACATATCATACAGTAAAGTCTGGCTCCCATAGGAACTGTAAAATGTGGAAGCTATGAACATCTCCAGGATACAGATGCACAGACACATATGTCCAGATACAGATATATTTATATGTATAATTACATATATAGAGATATACATGTGACTACACATACACACGCAGAGAAATGTACAGTAAGTTACATATGTAGACGGTACAAAACATATGGAACAGCCACTATGCCCTCAGTTCCCACCTGAACAACTGGACACTGTATGGGCCACCCATACAAATGACAATCATTGCCTGCAACATATAGCCACAGAGAGGTCATAGGAAAAAACACCACACACAGGTTTGCTGGGATGGAAAACATTTATTTGTGTACTATTACATTTCTATATACTATTGCTACTGTAATAATTGGGATTGTGTTCACAGACATGGTGTGTGTGGGAGGTCACATCTGCTTTCCACATGTGTGCCACTGGCTACTGACAGACATCCTAAGGACATCATAGAAAAGTTCTGCTGCTAGCACATACTGCCCCTGTCGACTGCAGCAGAGATATTGGCCAATATGTGTGGACATTCTGACACACTCTGTACAGTCCAGAGGTATAGACAGAACCCCTTAGTGTAAAACATGTATACCATGCCTGACAATATGGATGCTAATAATAGGCCCCAGGGCCGATAGCCTAGTACCTACCTATGAACTTATATGATTGGATGAGAAATAGGAAATTCACCCTGGGGATCACCTCTGTGGCTCTGCTCGACAGTGTCCCAGGAAAATAATTTTCTTGGGTGGCAAAAGCCAGGGTACCTTTTTGGCTGGGCTTGTATAGGCCCCAGGGCCAATAGCCTAGTACCTACCTATGAACCTATATATGTAGATGGGTATAACAGATAACAACTGGTATACATATGCCACCATAGGTTATGCATTCACACATCCCTGTCTGGCCTGACATGTAATATCTGCTGGTACAGGGGTGCCATGGCCACATGCTACCCACTAGATATTGACATACAGCTGTACAGCATCCCACTGCTCTGTCTGACATACATGACTGTTAAGGGAGGTCTGGCAGCAGTACATCTGGCAAGTATCTGCATATGACATCTCACTGGGTAAGTACACTAAGCTGCTATGCATGTAACAATGCACTGTGCAGGCTACAGGCAGACTGTCTCAACACTGGCCTACATCTCCTATGGGGGAATCTACATGTACCTTCATATATAGCAGTCTGTACAGGCATGTCACAGCACAGGGTAAGATACACCTGTGTGAAAGTGCATAACCACAACCAATGAGAACACAGCCACAGCCACGTATGGCAAGCTAGCATAATATTACAGTATATGGACTATCTGTTCAACACCATCCTCATATGTGCCACTCATACACTTAACCCTACATATACTAGGCCGCTACACAGTTTGGTCTGATGGCTAACTGTGGTATGGGACATGTGTATGTATGGCCCTACAAACATGTAAGCCAATACGGTAACATACAGTGAAGCAGCATGTAACATCAGATAGGACAGGATGTAGGACGTTGACAACTACCACAGTCTGTGCACAGGCCAAGGTACATATTAACAATACACACATTGTCAACATTCACCATAAGTACACAGAACTCAGTACTGTACAAACAACCACAGTATGTCCAGGTTATGTCATCATATAAAACCCCTACTGTACATAACATGTGTAGCAGTCTGATATCCCCCTGGCTTATTATCAGATGTGATGACACTCATTATGGTGTACAGCACATATGAACCTCTTCATGCACGACATATGTACAAAGGTTGACAGAGTTGTGGCTTGAAGCACATACACAGGGCCAATATTGACATGTTGCTGTGATAACCTCATAAATTTATTGTTGTAACAGGGTTTGTTGCAACATATGTCCTATGAGGGGATATGTAGTCGGTAAATGTCATGCCTTTCACCATCTACAGACTGCAGTCCTCAAACTACCTTCTGCAGTCCACAGATAGATGCTCCATGGGTAACACATGAAACCAAAGGCACAACACACGGCCCAGTCTGCAGAAGACCCTGCAGATGGGTATTCCTCATAAACATAGAAATGACATGGCAGATATTGAGACATGTAGGACAGCCATATCCACACACACACACACACACACACACACACACACACACACACACACACACACACACACACACACACACACTGTTAAACCAACATTACACCAAATGTACTATAGCAGCACTTACAGTCTGTAGTCACGTCAGGCACATCCCCCTCCTGTGTGTTGCCCAGTTTTCACAGTGTATGTTGTTAGAGGTATATCCCCAATCCATCTGAGATGATGTTTGCCAAACAACAAATCTAGTGCCTGCTAACAGTGAATGAAAAGGGCCAACACCAACATGATGTACCTAGATATTGGAGTGTGTTTCCATGCAATTGGCTATGAGAATGTTACCACAGCTGTTCCACATGCAATCAGCTAGGGGAGGGCTGCAATTCGTGCAGAGTCCATCAGCTGATAATGAGCATCACTTAAAATACACATGCTGCTGCCTAAGCAAAGCAGGTGTAGGTCTACACATCCACCAGAGAGGGAGTGGGAGAGGCAGACAGAGGCAAAGACAAGTCAGGGAGGGGTGAGAGAGTAAAATCTAAGCATGTTTGTGTCACACCCCTGACAACTATGTTGTGCTATCATAGTTGTATGCAGTTATTGGATGCGCCACATGGGTTACCTGTTGTGGAGCCCTCAGAACATATATGTGATGGTGAGTGACATCTGCAACAGGGATATGGTAGCTATATGGTAGATGACACACACATGCCTGTCTGCATGAACAGGTGCCAGCGTCAACACAGCCACACTCTCACAGGGACGTACATACATTGACACAATTGGCAGGGCCATGATTACAATTCATCAGTAGTGGGATTGCCATAACACATCACTGTGCAGGTATCACATGCAGCACATGGGTCATACGGAGGTTGTATGGGCAAAGGTTATGGGGAGGTGTCTGACATCAGACAGTATGCTTCAGTATGCCAATAGGGGTTGTAGGGAGTGTGGATGTCAACATACATATTTCTTGTTTTTATTTTGGAGAGCTGTTTTCTACTTGTGGATGTTAAAAGTGAAATAAAGGAGCTTTTGAAGTACACCATCCGTTTCCAGGTCCTTGTGATTGCTTTGGCCGTGAGCTGTTGTTTCCTGGTTTATCCGCTCTGTTTTCTACTGATTGGATGTCAACATATGCACCATACAACACACACACAAGCACACAGGGTACCAGTACTGACATGCATGGGTGCATGCCTGCACGGTTGTGTGGTGGTCGGCTGTGCCAGACAGCTGTACAAGGCTAGGCGATGGGTATAGCTTGGCATCAGGCCACATGACAATAGTCTGCATTATGGCTCAGGGCTGTAGTGTCTGCATTTGCCCATACAGGTGGGTATTGTATCCCCCATCCAGTCACCTTGGTAACTATTGTGTGTGGATAATGCTGTGCATCACTTGCTATGTATGTGTTCCTTAGTCCATGACATGGATGGTGTCTGGGATGTATGCACCTCCCACATGCATGTACAGTGACATGTGGAACTGTATCTGGGGTGTCTGGCCCATGTTGTGAACATAGATTATCATCAGATGTGCCAGTCTTGCCCACCTGTGGCGGTAACTGGTAATGGGCAGCAGGTTTACCCTACACCTACATTGATAGCATGGTAACGGCATTCCCTAGTGTCAGTGGCATCTGTCAATACAGGGCATGTTGTCAGGCATGGCATGTCCTTTGTGGGTCACATGTGATGGCATCACAGGTGTTGCAGGTGTCCATTGGGGAACATGGGGGAGGTGCACTGTCTGCATGTACATGCATATTGGACAGATGGACAGGGTGCCATGCCCTCTGTAGCCCACAGCTATAACCCCATAGTTACTATCAGTGGCCAATATGCAGTGTACTACCCACATATTGGCTGTTGCCCAGGCATGTGTGTGTGTATGAGACATGGGTTAGGAGTGTGCTCTGGGTAATACTGGGGTTGCTAACTGTGATTGTCTGGCCTTGATGTCACATGTATTGGTATGGCATTAAACCCCAGCCTCTCAGCTATTTCAAACCTGTTATCCCTGTAATGTGGACATTGTTATATATAGTAGGCCCACCATATAAGAAATATGCAAAATCCACTCCACATTGGCCACAACCACCTCCACACAGATGAGTTACAAACACACACACCTGTCATGTCTAGGAGTAGGACCCCCTACCTAATTAGTTTATTACACCACAGCAATATACTACACAGTTACAGTATGCGACACAGAGATTACTGGGACACTCCTTCCCCAAAGGTGTATATCACATTGGATGACATCAGCAGGATTGCCAAAGTCAGTCATTTGAATTGTAGTGAGTGTGACTAACCTAAAATGCATTGCTCCCTACACAGACAGTGCCACACACAAAATATCCACAACTGACATGGGTGGGTAGAAAACCCCTGACAGAGATCTACATTACACTACAGCATGGAGCTGCTATAGGACACACCACAGGGATTACTGGAAAAATGTTTCCCCAAAGGTGTATTTCACAATGAAAGAGATCAGCAGGATTGCCAAAGTAGGCCATTTGAAATGGACTGCATTTGACTAGCCTAAAATGCATTGTTCCCTACACAGACACTGACACACACACAATACATCCACAACCAACATGGGTGGATATAGAACCCCATATCACATAGCAACATGGAGCTGTAATAGAATGCGCCAAGGGGATTACTGAAGAGCTCCTTCCCCAAAGGTGTATTTCACAATGAATGACATCAGCAGGATTGCCAAAGTAGGCCATTTGAAATGTAATGCGTGTAACTAGCCTAAAATGCATTGCTCTCTGCACAGACAGTGACACACACACAAAACATCTACAACTGACATGGGTGGGTATTGAACCCCTGACAGACGTCTATATTACACTACAGCATGGAGCTGTTATAGGATGCACCATGGAGATTACTGAAAAGCTCCTTCCCCAAGGTGTATTTCACAATGAATGACATCAGCAGGATTGCCAAAGTAGGCCATTTGAGATGTACTGAGTGTGACTAGCCTATATTGCATTGCTCCATACATAGACATTGAAACACACAAAACATCCCAAACTGCTATGGGTGGGGATGGAACCCTACCACAGTTCTAAATCACACTACAGCAATATAAAGTTATGGCACGCACTACAAAGATTACTGGACTGCAACCTTCCCAGAGGTGCATTTCTAGGTGGATGACATCAACAGCCTTGCCAAAGTTGAGTATATGAATTGTAAGGAGTGTGATTACCCTAAAAAGCATTGCTCTCTATACAGTCAAACATGCACATAAACTCACAGTTGCCAAGTTGGGGGGTTAGAACTCCTACCTAACTAGTTTATCACACAGCAGTACTATGCAGTTATGGGATGCACCATGGAGATTACTGGGCTACAACTCTCCCAATGGTGTATTTCACATTGGATGACTTCAGCAGGCTTGTCATAGTAGGGCTATGGGGAGGGCAGTGTGTGTGCATGTGCCATAATCCATTCATCTAGGGGTTGACACACCACATGCAGGTACACACGGGGTCATATTTCACATGTACATGTATACAGCTGCTAGATGATTACTTCCTTGTACAGTCATGTTGCACAGCTGGCACATGCACCACATAGTCTGTAATGCTGACTGATACTGGTGGCTAGTATCTGCAGTGAGTGTCATCTGCACCTCATGTGTTTGGGGCCCTTTGGCTGTGTGCTGGGTGGGACAGGCCTGGATGGCTCCTTGTCACAGTCACCCTCTTCCACACATCTATGTATACCTACCTTTGGCTTATTATAGTGTGTTGTCCTGACATATATTTCTGTACTCCTATCCACTGTGTGTGCAAAGCATGAGTGGTGCATACTGACGAGTGTCTGCACTAACAACTGCAACTGCCAGATATCTCTGGTCCACTGGTGTTTGCAGACATGGCCTTCATGTGTTTGTGTGTGAGCATGCCCAGTATCACCTTTCAGTATGTTGTTGACTGACATTGCCTTCATTCCTCTAAGTATGTAAGCATGCCCAGTATGGCCTTCTGTATTGAATGTGTGGACCGTGTCCAGGTAGTTTGTGCTGCAGTGCTGACCTTTGTGTTGTACACCGACAGGTAGCATGCTGTCTTTGCAGGGTATCCATTGATCATTTGGCTTTGACTGTTACTACATTTCTGCATGGTGGGGGGGCACACCTGACTGTTTCTACATTTCTACACAGGATTGTGGAGGGGTACACCTGACTATTATTACATTACTATGCAGGATGTGGGGGGCAGATGTGACAGTTGTACACATTTGCTATGATTGTGCTGGTCTGTTAGGTACTCCATTCCATTCTGTATTGCTAACTATCATGCTGACTAGAGGCATGTCAGTGTACTACAGATCATGGCTTTGGTTGCCCTACATATTATTGTCTGACTTCCTACCCTTCAGAATTAACATCCCACTGCCTACCCTGCTGTGGTCTGTCTGTGTAGGACTGGGGGGGTTAACCATAGCCATCATTCAGGGGTCATGGCACAGGCTCTGTTTGGGTTTGCCCACACCTGTCCTGCTGGCTGAGACTTTTGTTGGGTATTTGAACCATTCTGACTGGCATGTGTGGGTCATATGGACACACATGTGGCTCAGCACATGTCCTGCAGTGGGTTTTGTCACCCTGTGTAGTACTGGGTACTATGGTGACTCCAGTATATGTTACAGATGTCATGGTGCCACTATGGGTGTCTACTGTCTGCTGCCATAATATTCAGCTACCCAATTCACTTGCATGCTCACATCCATACCATAGCTACAGGTAATGACACATTCTACTCCATTTAGCAATTTGTATGTTGATTGACATACCTTGAGGGTGTGCCAGGCTTGTGGATGGTGATGGAGGGTTGACTATGTCAGATGCACATAGTACACTCCCTATACATGGTTGAGCACAGGTAGTGTCATGTTTGGCATCCCTTTTACTGTATGTGCGAGTCAAAGAGAGGTGTCATTCCCTGGGTCCCTACCATGTCAGTGCATGTGCTATGTGTTGCCTCTTTGCCGCAGCTATGGCATACTAGGCACACCTCCATCTGCCTACTGGGGCAGGCTCAGGTTGTTCCTCCTCTGGGTCACTCTGTGCCTCTGCAGACCTTGGCATTGGTGGGGGGCTGTGTGGCCCTGCCCCATGCTGTTCTTGCTGCAGCAGTTTCCACAGGATCATATTGCATAGCACAGCACATACCATAACAATTTGAGTACATGTAGCTGGTGTATACTGCAAGGCTCCACTTGATGTGTCCAGACACCAGAACCATGACCTGAGCATCCCAAACACATGCTCTATTATATGTCTGGCCTGTGCCTCATTATGGCGTTGTTGCTCAGGTGTGTGTGCATTTCTGATGGGTGTCATCAGCTATGGCTCCAGTGTGTACCCAGCATCCCCCACTAGGTGACCGTAGGGGATGTCCCCATTGGTAAATATCTGGTACAGTTGCATCAGATGCCATATGTGGGAATTGTCATAGCTTCCAGGGCAGCCAGCACACACATTCATTATAATGCCCTGAGCATCACATATGACCTGGCGCTTGATGGAGGGGATGCCCCTGCGATTGATGTAGGCCCTACCTTGCTCACCTGGTGGTGCTTTGATGCATATGTGCATGCAGTCTATAGCACCCCCTACCCCAGGGTATTCTGCTATTTGGTGGAAGAGATGCATATTACTGGTCAAACCTCATGGGTGTTGAGGAAATATACATGCTCACTGGCATGTGCTGACATAGCATCCAGGAACTAGTGGAATACTCTGAATGCTGATGCCTGTGAGATCCCTATGATATCCCCAGTTGTGCTTTGGGAGGTTCCTGTGGCTAGTATACCTAGGCCTACACATACCTTGGTATCCACTGGGATGGGTTCCCCTCGGTCAGTTTGGTGTGTCAGGTGTGGCTGGCACAGCTCAACAATTTGCTGTAGGAGGTCTCTGTCAACCCTATAGCACTCCACTATCTCCAGCTCATGTAGCACCTGGTAGGTTACCCTCGGTCTGTACACTCTTCTCTGTCTCCAAACAGTGGGTTGTTTGGCAGCATTCACATCCTCACCATCCTCAGCATCTTGCACATGTTGTTCAATGCTGCCTGCTGCAGCCCTTCTCATTTTGTAGGTTTGTTTGTTAAAATTCCCCCGCTTGCATACACCAGTAGTGTAGAGTGTTGGAAAAACCAGAGGGGAAGGTGTTTGCTTAGTTTATAGTAGTGATCTGGGCTGGGCTGGTCTGCTGCCTGTGTAATTGGCTGAATCTGATACATTTCACCAGCCAGCTAAGCTAGTTCACCTTGATTACCTTCCTATTGCTGTTTTCCCTTCCCATTGCCTCCCTGTTTAAGCCCATGTGCGCACCGTGCAAACAGAGTGCTCAAATGTGCGCAGTGCTGCTATTTCCTGGTTTAACTTATTTTTTCTTCCTGTAAAACCCAGTGCACACCTGCTTAGGCTTTGTAAAGAGTGCTAGGCAGGTTTAGACACACCCTCTAGCTTAGCTGTGCTAAGCTAGGAGCAAACCCAAGCCACAGGGCTCCAATCCACTTACAGTATGCCTGGCACCCCCCATGATGTCACCTACCTCCTAGGCTTGCACCAAGCTATTCCTGCTCTTACACTGTTGGGACCTGACTTACATGCTGGGGATAACTGGGATTCACTATCCTTCCCCTTATTTGCATAGGATTGCCTGCTAATGCATAGTTACATGTCTCACACTGAGCCTCCTCCCTTAGCAACCACTACTCACTGTCCAGATTGTCTTCTGCCTGCCATTGACTTGCATGGCAAAATACTGATTTTAGTTAGAATGCTTATTTTAGGTTTATTTTATTATTTTCTCCCCAATCCCGTTTGTGCGCCACTGCCCTACGTTTAAACAGCCGAGATCGGCTACAAAAAAAATAACAGTTGATTTTTTTTTAATTTTGTTTGCTGTTTGCAATGTGAATGGCCTTATACTTGGCCATTGGCATGCTTACTACATGATATGCAGCCTTTATTTGGTGCTGTCATAGCTCCGTTTTGGATTTTGCAGAAATGTACTTGGTTACTAACCAAGTACATTTCTACAGATTGCACTAGTCTTGCACTGACTGTTGTGAGCTTCCTGGATTGCAAATTAACCTCATTTGCATGGATTTCACCTGCAAATGGGGTGATTTGCATACCAGGGCTTAGTACATGCAAGATTAGTGCAGGAGCACTTGTGCTTGCCCCTGCAGACTGTTCATGGATCGCATGGCAGACATATTGCCTGCTTGAGCTCCTGCACTGATCTTGCACTCCATGCAAGCTTTTGAGAATCTGGGGGTGTCTTTCAGTTTACAGGTCCGAAAATCTGCCAGACATACTTTAGAGTGGAAACTGCTGTTCCTTAATTGTTCTAATAATCTTTTCAGTTTATGTCCTTAAGTTTGCTATTCCTGGTGGTGGTGACCTCTTTTTTTCCTTGTTCAAATAATATACTTGCAGTTATCCAACAAATTATTACAGCTCCCAGTGATTCTGGTATATTACTAGGACTATCCTACCTACATTGCCTTGGCAGATTTTCTCAGGCTACGCAGAAGGCCCTGATCATTGCACAGTAAAGGGTCAATCCTCCATTGAAAAGTCCTAATTAACTGCACTGGTGGCTAACAGCAAAGGTGGACCACACTCACACTGTGATTAGAGAGAGCTACCCTAACTATAGATACAGCCAACATCCCTTGCATACAGGGAACATTTACCAATCAGAAATCTAATCTACTGGTCATTCTTAGAGTATGAAAAATGAACTGATCTTCAGCTGGATGCAAAGCTGCCCAGACATCAATTAGAGCAAATTCGCTTTGAGATTTTGTGAAGGCAACTATTACCTACTGGAACCTTATCCATCAGTGGGTCAACTATGCCATTAAAATTAACCTCAATCCACAATAACTGGCCTGAGTGATAAAACGTTCTGATGGCTGCCCTGAAACTCTGCCAAGAGACAGGAGTGACTTTATTGAGGCTGTAAAATTAGCTAAATTACCTACTGCCTTACTCATCTCATCCAGGATGGCTATCCAACAACTTTCCTTTTCTGTGAGGGAATGGGCAACATTCCATACCTGATTAACATCTCAGAGTATAACCCCCCCCCTTCTTAGAAGATGTGGTACTTGAGAAAATGTTCAACCCTTGCCATAATGAAAAGGCCTTAACTTCTTGCTTCTTTTCAATGGTAGTTTATTGCAAAAAAAACTTGAGCCTTACTGTCTCTGAAACTATGAAAAAATGACCCTCTTCTTGACCACAGTTGACATTCCTTAACAACACAAGAAACTTCCATTAATGATTAGCCCCCCCCCAATAGAATCTTCTGTTGATCCTTTGATGATATCTTTTTCCTCCATCCACCACTAACATGGTCACCACTGAAATCTCCTTTGTTTTCTGAACCTCTGTCCCTACCTTTTCTCTTGAAAAACATTGTTCCTTTAAACATAAACATGATAAAGACTTTGAGCAGGAAAGCAGAGAAGGAACAATAAGAGAGACGAAAAGAGAAACTGTGCTCCCAACCACAAAATTCCCACACATTCTACCAATAAATCATTCAATAACACATCGAAGAACATGTTCTCAGGTTGCACCCTGGCTACACTAGAGTGGAAGAATGCAAAATAATACAAAACCATAAATGCAGCCCTATTGATTAACATCTGACCATACTAGTATATCAAGAGCATAACACTCCTCCAAGTGACCCCTTAAGTAATATTTGTACAGAAAATCACATGAATAAATAGCAGTCAGTAAGAATAAACCTGTCAAAAAATGCCATCAGTATTCTTAGTATGTTCCTCAAACTGTGGTCTGAGGGTCAGGTTCAAAAACTTAATAGAAGATGAAACAGGTCCATCATGTAAGCACCTGTGATGCCACTTCCTTATGGCTCTCTCCTTCATGCCAAGATTTATAAGTTCATAGGTCCATAATCTTGACCTACTCCGCTGGAATTTAACGGTCCATAAAGTGCTCTTCCACTATTAAGGCCTGCTGTTCATCTGGCACATTTGCTAGTACTTTAAAGCTGTTGAATAATAGAAAGGGCTCTGAAAAAAATCTCCTGTTGTGAGGGCTGCTGTGTTACATGTGCAAGCCCATTAGTCTTCCCTGCTACTCTATCCTTTTTATGTGCTACTGTATTAGATGGCAAGTAGGACTGGGAGAGGTCTCTCTTTTTGATGGAGCACCCTGTGGATATAGTAAAATGAGATGGATTCTCTCGGAAACTGATTCACCTCTTCAAGGGACTGAAATTGGTATCTCCCATTACCCTTTCTGATGACTAAAGTAGCTAGAAAATGCATGTTCACCAAAGATCCCAGGTCCCTGTATGGTCAAATAAAGGAGACCATTTTGTTCCTTTTTGCATAAAAAGTGGCGTTATAATCAAATGCTACCTTCATAGGAGACCCTGCCAGTTTAAAATTGTTTCCCATCACCCTCTCTTTTTTTTTTTTTAGAATTGTCTCCCTATCATTATAACAGACACATTTGAATATGAAATGCCTAGATAGGTTACCCATCCTATTCTTGGGCATAATCCTATGGACCCTCTCATTTATTGGTGGCATTGTAGTCCCTAGAATGTTACAAAATTCTTTATTTGATAAATCTAATTGGGTCAGCCCCCTTCCCACTTTCAGGCAATCTGATGACCTGCAGATTGCTACTGAGGATCCGATCTGTAAATCCACCAACTCTACCTCAAGAGAGCGAGAGTTTCGTTATAAGTCCTGAATCCTGGAATGGTTAGCCATTATTGTACGCTGTTCTGCTAACTCCCATTGACATTGCTGAAGCTTTGACCCAATAGACTGGGTGTTATGAGAAGCAGTTACCAGTTTTATCTGCTGAACATCACCCATTGACATTTTAATGATGTCAAATAGAGACTCCAAAGTAGATCTGATCACTTGAAACTTCTCTGCCACCTTCGCCATATCCGAGCCCATCTCCTAGTCATCCAGAGTCTGTAGGCGAAAACTCAATTCCGGAGTGGAAAAAATGGAGAGGAGTTTCCTGTAAAAGCTCACCACAAGAAATTAATGTAGGATAAATAAGTCGAATTGCTACTAACAGTACTTGTGCTCCAACTGAAAGTGGGGATTTTAGCAGATTACATGTGGGGATACTTGGTTAACTATCCTTCTGCATTCCCATCCATGACCCCATTAATTAAATGACTTTTACTACATGATATGATAGAAGGAATATTATATTCCTAAACTGCACAAGGTGTCGGAACAAACAGTGTAATTTCTCCTGCAAGGAGATGGGATTGATTAATTCAAGTGCGTTGTTTTGAACATCGAATATTTTAGGATCATGGGATATACAAGGCAAGTGTGACCAAAAGCAATGCATGCTTGCCAACCCCAACCCTCCATCTCTACCATCTTTTGCAAGGAAGGCTGCACCTGTACATGCAGTGAGAAACTTAAGGGCACCTTGTCTAAGTATGTTAGGAAGATGACAAGGAATCACATTGCTGACATGCAGGATGATTCTGTTTCAGAGCAAGTGGAGGCACAGGATGATGAATCTAGCTCTGCATTCAGTTTTATTTATTCATTGATGAAAGTTGAACTAACTAGTTATGTTATTGTTTATGCGGTTTGAATTTTCAAGGTAAAGGGGATTGAGAAGAACTGGGTCACTAAAAAATGGTAAGTTAGATATAAGTTTCAGCTTAGAAGCCTGTATAACACTGAGTATAAGGAAAATCTGCTTCTCCTGATATCTTACATTTCTGAGACCAGATACATTTTATTAGGAATATTTGTGTCTTTTCAAGTCTTTTAATATGCCTGAACAGATACATGCTAAAGGGTACATTGTATTCTACAGTAGATATGACTAGGGCAGAATATAGCGGAACAATTTTTTTCTTTGGTTTTTATAGGAGATGCCTTTGTGATTAGTTGTAAAATATAATAGGATCTCCTACCTAAAGTTGCCACATGATGTTCAGAAAGAGGGATTTATCAACCCAAGTGACCAGATCTTTGATCACCAAATTATATGGTAATGGGGTGTTTTCAATGTAGTAAGATAGATACTGTTTTTGTTTCTTGAAGGAGATGATTCCACATTTATTGGCAGTTAGTTTGAAGCCTTCTTCTAAGCACCAGCAATTGACTTTATTTAGTTCTTTTTGCAGAGTATATGAATCCAAAGGAGATTTGACAATCACACACAGTTAGCAGTTATTAGCAAATCATGTTAACTAGAGATCATTATTATTTTAGAGATCTGAAAAATAGATGTTCAACAGGAGGAGGCCCAGTACAGACTGCATGGGGACACCACTGGTCACCTTTTCTCTATCTGAGAAGACATCACCCGCTTGGATGATGTGCATTCTATTCTTAAACAAACTGGCTATCCATTTTACCATGCAGGGATTTGTGATTAAGGCCATCAACTTATAAACAATTCTATCATGTGGTATGGTATCAAATGCCTTGACCACATCAAGGAAGGCAGCATGGATGCTGTAACCACTGTCAATGACCTGAGTGACCTTATTGAAGAAGCTAACAAGATGAGGCAGTTCATGCCCATTACAAAGTTGAATTCCAGTGGGTTCAGCTTAGTCAAAGATTTGATGTCATGATTTATGAGGTTGGAGATAATGTACTTCATGGCTTTACATATAAGAACTCATAAGGCTGATGAGTGTGGAATTCCTGGGGTCTGTGATGGGCACATCCTTATTGGAGAAGCATTACTATGGCAGTATGTCATTGTTCAAGGACTTAACCTGTAGCGAGGCTTAGGTTAAACAGTCTGTGAAGGTGATCAGTGAGTGCATGTTTAACATTGTTTACTAGACAGAATCTGGGCCCATGGAGGAAGTGTTCTCGGTCTTTGAGAGTATTTGTAAGAATATGTTCCTTAGTGATAATGGGGACAGGGTGACTCAGGAATGATCTGAGAGGGGATGGTAGTTTAAGGGGAGAAATGTCTTGCATACTTAATAACCTGTATGTTTGCAATGATTTCTTGTATTTGAATGGGAGGCAGAGCTGTGGAAAAGTTTGCAGCAGTATGAAAAGTGATTTTTTAGTTTTCTGAGGTAACTGAAGATGGACTTGTAGTTATCCTTTGCTTCAATTGCCAGTCTTTATTCTTGTGATGCTTTGTTAGCCTTTATAGTTACCTTCATTTTTTAGTGAGGGTCAAAAAAGGAACATGGTTCAAAAAACAGCTAAGTTTCTGGAATAGCACAACCTTGATTCTTTAGTGTCAGAGCAGAATCTATCCTGAGAGAGGCATTAGGAGGTCACCATGGGTGTTGGTGGAAAGAAGGGTCAGCTGTGTACTTTCATACGGAAGCACTTCATTTGAAATAGAACAACCCTGATTCTTTAGTGTCAGGGTAGTCCCTATCTTGAGTCAGGGTGTAGGAGACTACAGCAATTCTCAACAGAAGAAGAACCAGCTATGAAGTACCATACTGAGGTACTTCAGAGATGTTGCATTCAAAAATCAGTCTAGTGTCTGAAATAGCATAATCTTGAGTCTTTAATGCCAGGGCAGTCCCTATTTTGAGCCAGAATGTAGGTCACTTGAGATCTGTGGAAGACAGAACCATTTGTGAAGTTCCACTCTGAAGCACCTTAGTAGGGTTGCATTCATAAATCAGTCTAGTCTCTGAAACTGCATAATCAGTCTGAGAACAAGGCTGAGACAGAGGATGACTAGTGTTGGAGAGCGAGGTTATTGTGGTCACATTGGCACTGTTTGGTTTGCCTTTCATTTCACAGGCCTCATGTATCATGTGATCTCCGGAGTTAATTCCTCTGGTGATCTCTCTCCATACCTTTCAACCTCTTATTACAAGAAATCTGGACAAACCCTAAAATAATTGGCAGGGACAAAGGCCCAAAATAGGGAACAGGTTTTAAATGTTGCTCTTTTATAAACTTTAAACTTTGCTAGAATAACAGGATTTGTGTTAGCATGCATTTTTCTGAAGGACAGCATGAAATTCAAACATATGTTATTATTTAGTGATTTTAATCCTTATTAATTTGCCATTAAACAACAAATGTTATGAGGAACAGACTAAAAATATGTGGCAAAAAATGGATAGCTGAGAGGTATGCCTCTACCTGGAATGTGGGGTGCCAGAAGCTTGTTGTCTGTGCTTCTTTCTTTGGACATGTATAGTGACCTTTAGGAGAAATGTATTATCAGTTTTATGTTGACAGTATTCAGATCTACAGTTTCATGACTCAGTAAGAAAGCATGCATTCTATCATCAAGTCTGTCCCTGTAAATGCTGCTCCTTTCATCACTTCTACAACCAATGTCACTCCACTTATAGATAGGTAACAAGGTTTATGTACCTAGTTTCCAGTTCAAAGGAATCCTGAAAAAAGTTCTCTCTGACCTTTTAGAACACTTGAATCAAAGTCTACCACAAAATATGCCCAAACCTAGATTCCCCAATCCAAAATCACCTCAGCATTTTAGACTAATTTACAGTCTCTGTCCAAGTGACAACACAGCTAAGAAACAAATCTATGAGCAAGTTATTGTACATTTTAAAACCTATAGATTCCTATCAGATACACAACATAGCTTTAGGTCTGCCTTTAGTACCATGACACACCTGCAAAAAGTAACAATTATCATATACAATAACATCAATAATGGGCTACTTACCAGTGAATTTCTTTTTGATATGAAATTGACATTTGATACCATCCATCATGTGCTATTTCTTAGTAAGATGAAGTCAGTAAACATTGGACCTGGCACGGTTTTCTGGTTCTGTTGTTACTTTAGCAAGAAAACTTTTCAAATAACTGCTTGCGTCTTCATTTTTGACCCAGGTAAATTTATCAATGTGATTCCCCTGGGCTCTATGTTTGGACTGCATAAAGTTCTCTCTTTTCTTTCACAGTCTTTCCTTAGACCTTCATACACTTTACTTGTCAATGTACATAGCTGGTATCATACTTCTTAACTCTTGATAAATTATTCAGCAGTTTGCAAACTAAGTCGCATTTGGAATTGAATTCCCATTGAAATTGGATATCCCAAAATAATCTGTCCATAAGTTCCAAAAAAACAGACAATATGATGTTTACTAACACCAAAAAGCTACAACATACAACAAAGACTTTGATAAGCTTCACACACAGAAACCAGTCAAAGTATCACAATAACTAAAACAGTTTTGCAGAATATCAAATTTATTTTCCACTGTAGCAAGAAAGGCATTATGCAGATATGCCCTCATCCTGAAAATAAAGTATTCCCTGACCATTATCTCATTATCCTCGTTTGTGAAACTTTTCTTCATTGGCTGAATCAACAAATCACTTGTATTATTATCATTGTCAGACAGTCAGAGAAACTATTGCAGCTCACGTGCTTTTTATGTGAAAATATGTCAGTGTTGGCTAAATTAATGGTCTCACAAGAGTTACAATATGACTACAGTCTACAGCAAAAGAATGACCACCTGGCAGAAAAAAATATGTCAGTGCTGAGAGACAGAAATGAAATAAGAGAAGAGAATGTGTAGAATAAAGAAGTTTCAGGCATTGTTGCAACTGAGCTAATGAAGCAAATTGGTCAAATTCAAAATTGTCAAGCAACAAAAGTAAAGAATTATGCAGAAATATATGCCGTTTATTTGAAGCTTGAAGATCCAGAGAACAGACAGATATGCAACAACATATGTCCAAATGGCTTAAAATACTGAAAGTTCGTGCCTAATTTTCTGTTTGTAGCTGAATTTGCCAAAGGCTCTGAGACTGCTGATACTAGCTAAAATCAGAGCCCTTTAACAACAAGCTATTGCAATCATTGTACCACATGGATAAGGAGATACTAATAAGTGAGGCCACAGAATAAAGGCCATTTTTAAAGAGGGGGAAGGCTGTACAGCAATGTCCAGCCAGGACTGTCTCATGAATACTCAGAAACAGTGAAAGTCATTTGTGGTGCTTTGCTTCAACAATAATGCTGTTTAATACTTTTATCCAGCTAAACTTTTTATAAAATGTGGAGAACAGTAAATCCTTTCCAGCCTCAGATGCTACCATGGCTTCCCTACAAAACATCTGCTGACTTAGAAAGTGGTGAATGCAGCATGACATGGGGAGATTATATGGATATGGCTATAGATGTAAATGCAGAAGTAAAGGGACAAATATGTTGAGAAAAAGTATGCAGCAGTCTCTTGCACTGAAATAACTGAAACTTCTGCAATGGCATTTAGTGGAACTGAAGGAAGCCAGTTATCACTATATCATGTGCAACATCAGCTCAGACTGATGGTATGGAATCTATTTTCTTCTGATGTTGTAGTGGCAAACACATTTGAAGGCTTGGCAGCAGATAATACCAGAAAAACATAGAAGAACTGTCAGCAGGTAGGACTGGTGAGCTTTCAGATTCAGTTGCCAAAGAAAGCTCAATCTGCTGGATTGCGAAATAGAGTCCATAGTGGAAAGATATGCACAGAGGAACAAAAGGAAAGAAATTTTAACTATTTAAGTCAGCAAAAGAACACACTTTTGGAGCTGTCTCCAGTTTTTGGTCTGTCTCTGCCTGAAATGTGGATTATTGCCTAAGCTAGTGTATAGCCTGTATTGCTGCTATTATAAATGATGTCTGGTGGGCACCTGGAATATTCTTAGCAGTGAGTACTTTGGCATCTTGAGTATTCTTAGCAATGAGTACTTTGGCAACTTGGATATTCTTAGCAGTGGGTACTGTGGCATCTTGGATATTCTTGGCAGTACACACTAATTCTAGCAAGATTTTTTTTTATTCAAACTCTAAAAGGTACTATATTTTTTCTATTATTTTTTAGTTATTATATTTATTCATAATCTGAAAGATTTATAGATATTTTTCTATTTTTATGTTTTGTTAGTATTGTCATATAACGCATTACAAATTGTTATACTGAATGCAAGATGCCTCAAATCACCTTGCAAGAAGCATCTAGTTATAAATATGTCATACAGAGCTGTTAAAGGAGATTAAAACTGATATATAATATGTACAGTTGAGTGGTCATATGATTATGTCTGGCACCCTCAACAAAAAGAGGAGCTGCCATAGGTCTCAACCTCTCAGTGCAAGAAATCTGGACAAAGCCAGAAACAATGGGGGACAACGGTCCAAAAATAGGGACAGATTTTAAACATTGCTCCTATTAACATAGCTACTAGAATAACATTTTTTTTTTCATTTTTATGTATTTTCTGAAGGTTATGAGGTCTGAAACTGAAATCACAATCATGTTGCCAGAGTGGTTAGAAAGACCTTCTATATAGCCCACCTTATCACGAAAGAGTTCACATCTAGAACAAGAGAGGTCATTGTGCCCCTCTACTCATCACTCATCAGGCCCATAATTGAATACAATGCCCCATTTGGGATGTACCTTACCCAACACCTGCAGCAACTGGAGAGGCCCCAAAAGTACCTCACCAAGAGGATCAAGGGACTCAAACAGATGCCCTATGCAGTTTGGCTAAAGAAACTCCAGCTCTATTCAGTTGCTTACCACCTACTTAGAGGTGATCTATGCCTGCCGTATAAGGCCATATCCAACCCAGAATTAATGGACATGCTCCTCCTCACGAAATCCAAATCCCTTAGAGCTACACACTCCAGGGACTTAAACCTCAGCACAGAAATAAATAGGACATGCTGGAGGGACAGATTCATATCCCAGAGGCTGCCCTCACTCTGGAACAGAATCCCAGTCCATGTTAGGCAGAGCCCCTCACTGACCCTCTTCAAGAGAAATCTTGATGTGTGGATGGGAGATTGTACGTTCACCCCTGGGATCTCTCTGCTAGACAGGGGCACAGTAAACTAACCTTAAAAGGGCTATCTTCTGTGACCTACTCTACAGAGGCACAGTAAACCGATCTGAAAGGGTGGTGAAAGCCAAACACACTCTGGCTAGGCTTGTAAATGCCGCAGGGCAGATAGCCTAGTATAAACCTATGAACCTAAACCTATGAAATGTCTGTCATTATTTAGTATTATTTAGTGACTTTGATCCTCAATGAGTTGCCAGAAAAAAACACAAATTTTATGAGGAACAGAACAGAAATATGAGCCAAAAATCTGGACATTCTGTGAAAATCTGGACAGTTGAGAGGCATGGGAGTTGCACTAGTCATTCACAAAACATTGGAGGAGATTATATAAGGTACTGAAAGGCCAATAGGACCCATGGGGTTAGGTGAAATTATTGCCTGAAAAGGCACTTGGATAGAGAAATCATTTTACAGTCCCAAAGTAGACAAACCAGGCATTTTTATGACTTTCTTTGAAGTCTTGTCTATGACTAAATGTGACGCCAACCATATTTTGACTGGAGTGTTGAAGTGAATTATTGTCCAGATTAAAGAAACACTACTAAAGAGGTACACATTAGAACCCAAAACGTTTTGCAAAAATTCTAAAGGAATTTGAGCTAAATATTGATGGACAGAAACATTTCCTGAAGAGGAATGATTTACTGTTCTCACTAACTGCAAGTGTGAGTAGCCATTTAGATATGCTTTTATGGTCAGCTATTATTTTATCCAGTGTGTGAAATGTTTCAACCAAACCTTGTGGAGTAACCGCTGATACAGCAGTACTTTTACAGTTAGTCTGCCCATGAGCAAGAAATGAGTATGGCATGGGCATCAGGTCTTTTAATTTTTACAGATGAAGTCACTAAATGTATTTTGATGACAGGAGGATTTTAGGACAGATAATTCCAGGAGGGTGATGCCACTAATGGTGTGGTATGGGTAAAAAAATGTTCCTAGCAAGCATGCTTCTCAACATAAAGAGGGAGAAAAAGCATAAAGAAACAGAAGTTGATTCATGGGAAAATTCCAAAAGGGCAAATATAAAGATGTGGTGGTACTGAAGACATACAAGATTAATCATGCAACATGGACACTTAGCCCACTCAGTATGGCAAACCAGTATCTTGAGAGGACAGCATCATGGACTAGGGCAGTGGAAGATAAACCTGGAAATCTTTTGAAAAGATACTCAAGGGCAGAGGTAAATGAAGACATCTGCCATCAGCTTGGGAAAATATGGTGAAGAAAGGGAGCTGAGTAATAGAAGTACAAGTTTCAAGTCTTACTATGAGGTGCTATACACCAAGAAAATGAGCCATTACAATTTACAATAGGTGCATGGTTAAAAATTCCTGGGTATCCAGAAACTTGATGTAGTACGAAGAGAACACAGGAACAAATTAAATATAGGACTGTAGAAGAAGGGGGAATACAGCTGTAAGACATATCTCTAAATAGACTAAATCCAGCCAACATGGACTATGCCCAATCATTTCATGTGCCATGATCATCATCTTCTTTCAGCTGTTCCCATTAGGGGGTCACCACAGCAGATCATCTGTTTCCATTTCTTCCTGTCCTCTGCATCTTGCTCTGTCAGACCAACCATCTGCATGTCCTCTCTCACCACATCCATAAACCTTATCTTAGGCCTTCCTCTTTCCTGTTACCTGGTAGCTTCATCTTTAGCATCTTTTTCCCAATATACTCAGCATCCCTCCTTAGCACATGTCCAAACCAACATAATCATGCCTCTCTGGCTTTGTCTCCAAACCTTCCAACCTAGGCTGACCCTCTAATATACTTATTCCTAAACCTGTCCACCCTCATCACACCCAGTGCAAATCTTAACATCTTTAACTCTGCCACATCCAGCTCTAACTCCTGCCTTTTTGTCAATGCCACTGTCTCTAACGCATATAACATAGCTGGTCTCACTACCCTCTTGTAGACCTTCCCTTTCACTCTTACTGTTACTCGTCTGTCACAAATCACTCCTGACACTCTTCTCCACCCAATCTATCCTGCCTGTAATCTCTTCTTCACCTCTCTTCCACACTCACCATTACCCTGAACTATTGATCCCAAGTATTTAAACTCATCCACCTTCGCAAGCTCTACTCCTCGCATCCTTTCCATTCCTCTATCCTCCCTCTCATTCACATAAATTCTGTCTTAGTCCTGCTGACCTTCATTCCTCTTCTCTCTAGAGCATATCTCCATCTCTCCAGGGTCTCCTCCACCTGTTCCCTACTTTCACTACAGATCACAGTGTCATCTGCGAACATCATAATCCATGGGGACTCCTGTCTGATCTCGTCTGTCAACCTGTCCATCACCATTGCAAATAAGAAAGGGCTCAGAGCTGATCCTTGATGTAATCCCACCTCCACCTTAAAAGCATCCGTCACTCCCACTGCAGACCTAACCGCTGTCACACTACCCTCGTACATATCCTGTGCCACTCTTACATACTTCTCTGACACTCCAGACTTCCTCATACAATACCACAACTTCTCTCTAAGCACCCTGTCATATGCTTTCTCTAAGTAAACACAATGCAACTCCTTCTGATCTTATCTGTACTTCTCCATCAACATTCTCAGAGCAAACATAGCATCTGTAGTGCTCTTTCCCAGCATGAAACCAAACTGCTGATCAATAATCATCATGTCCCTTCTTAACCTAGCTTCCACTACTCTTTCCCATAACTTCATGCTGTGACAGATCAGTTTAATCCCTCTGTAGTTACTACAGCTCTGCACATCACCTTATTCTTAAAAATCAGTACCAAAACACTTTTTCTCCATTCCTCAGGCATCCTCTCACTTTCCAAAATTTCATTAAACAGTATGGTTAAAAACTCCACTGCCATTTCACCTAAACACTCCATGCTTTCACAGTATGTCATCTGGACCAACAGCCTTTCCATTCTTCATCCTCTTCATAGCTATCCTTACTTTCTCCTTGCTAATCCATTGCACTTCATGATTTACTATCCCCACATCATCCAACCTTCTCTCCCTCTCATTCTCTTCATTCATCAACCCCTCAAAGTACTCTTTCCATCTGCTCAGCACACTCTCCTTGCTTGTGAGTATGTTTCCCTCATTATCCTTTATCACCTTTACCTGCTGCACATCTTTACTAGCTCGGTCCCTCTGTCTAGCCAATCAGTACAGTTCCTTTTTTCCCTCCTTAGTGTCCAACCTTTCATACAACTCTTCATATGCCTTATCCTTAGCCTTCGCCACCTCTCTCTTTGCCATGCACCTCATCTCCTTATACTCCTTTCTACTTTCTTCATCTCTCTGACAATCCCACTTCTTCTTTGCCAACCTCTTTCTCTGTATACTCTCCTGTACTTCCTCATTCCACCACCATGTCTCCTTGTTGTCCTTCCTCTGTCCAGATGTCATCCTAAGCACCTTTCTAACAGTCTCCCTTACTAGCTCTGCTGTAGTTATCCAGCTATTTGGTAACACTTCACTGCCACCCAGTGCCTGTCTTAACTCTTCCCTGAATTCCACCTTACAATTACCCTTTTTCAATTTCCACCATTTGATCCTTGGTGCTACCCTTACACTCCTCCTCCTCTTCTTGCTTACCAACGTCATCCTACAAACCACCATCCCATGCTGCCTAACTGCACTTTCCCTGGTCACCATTTTACAGTCTCCAATCCCCTTCAAACTGGCCCTCCTACATAAGATATAATCTACCTGTGTGCATCTTCCTCCACTCTTGTATGTCACCCTATGCTCCTCCCTCTTGTTAAAATACGTATTCACCACAGCCATGTCCATCCTTTTCACAAAATCCACTACCATCTGCATTCCTTTGCTTAACACCATATCTACCCATCACTTCCTCATCCCCTCTGTTCCCCTCACCAACATGCCCATTGAAATCTGCTTCAATCACCACTCTCTCACCCTTGGGTACAGTCATCACCACTTCATCCAACTCACTCCAAATTTTTCTTTCTCATCCATCGCACACCCAACTTGTGGAGCATATGCACTAACAACATTCATCATTACACCATCAATTTCCAGCTTCATAAACATCACTCTGACACTCTTTTCACCTCCAAAACACGCCGGATCTTAATTACATTTTTTTTGTGTGTGTGTGTGTGTGTGTGTGTGTGTGTGTGTGTGTGTGTGTGTGTGTGTGTGTGTTAAGGAAAAAAATATTTTTGAGATCCCATCTTTCATAGTCACAAGTATAGCTGTTTATTTTTTTCTCAAACCTAGGAGAAATGGAATTAAAGTTGGTAATTATCACCATATGTCCATTAATGAATCTGGGTATAAAAATGTATGCTACAGCTTTAGCTAACATGTTCAGGAAAATATTGCCAGCTTAAGTCCCTCTTACACAGAAAGGTTTTCTGGCAAAAAGAGGCATAAAAATATCCTCTGAGAGCTCTGATTACCTCAATGCTGGCTGAGCAGATGGAGTTAGATTCTATGATGGCTACTTTTATTGATTGTGAGAAAGTTTTAACTCCATGTGCTGGAACTATCTGTAGCAACTGTTAAATATGATGAGCATACAGGGAGATTTTCAAAAGGCAGTGCAAGATCTATATTGCCTCCTGGCAAAAAACAAGTCCCTCTCACCAGCAGGATTCTTATTGAAGATACTAAAAAAATCCAAACTTAAAGTGGGAAATGATTAGAAATCCTGTAGTGGTACAGCAACAACAAAAAAAAAAAAACATGTTGTCTGAGAGTGATCATCTGTTGACAATTATATAAAGAAATGTTGTAAAATTTTGACTATTGTCACAGAGTAAATTTATGTGTCTAAAACAGAAATGTTCTTAGTCAATGTGAAACCAAAACATACTAGGAAGATATATCTTAGAATTTTTTTGACTTTTCAACAACCTCCAGATGACCCATAGTGCTTCACCCTTAGCCACCCAATGAGTCCATTCATTCCTCTATGGTGTGGTTCAAACTCACTGGGGAAAATGTCTTTTTATGAGTAGGCAGACGTTTATGCCCTATCTCCTCTGTGCTGGTTCAGGTTCACTTTGTAGCATTTAGCCCATGAAGCAAATATCTCGCTTCCATGGAGATGAGCATATATTGGGGGACTTACCCTCGTGGAGCACTACAAGGCATAATCCGCATATACAGTCACACATTATTCCCTCTGGGGCCTGCCCTTTAAGGGTGGGTTGCATCCTGTTGTGCTCACCATTACCAATGGAACCACAGTAGCGTCCCCTCTCCCTGCACAACCCCCCTTCCCTCTCCTAAGAAAGTGAGAAAGAGAAAGGTGAGCAGGCACAGACACTTCATTCTTATCCCTTCCTTGTTGGCTCATTCACTGATGAGGTTGCTAAATTAACCCTCATCACCAGGGTCTTACACAGGGACCTTTTTCTCTATATCATGGCTCCAGTGAGCATATTAAAGAATTATCTTTGTTTGGTAAAACTTGTCTCCAAAATATTTTCCATGAGAATACATCCAATGATGCAAATCATTTAAATCTGTCACCTTTATTTGACAATTTATTTGCATGCATGTAAATTTGGCATAAATTGTAATTTTCCTTGCTAAATGATTTTGCAATTGTGAAAATGTTTTTTATACCCTTAATATGTTATGTCTTATGATATATTCCTATTTTAGGATCCTTGCAACATGTTACTAATATAAATAAAGTAATGCAAAAATATTCTTCTGCTAATGGAAGAACTAGAGTACCCAAAGTTATTTATTATAGTCAATAAAAGCAAAAGGGCCTGTGGGACCCAAATATTGAGGGTTCCGCTTTGGAATTTATACTTGCAGTCTTAGATAGATTTCATAGGTTTCATAGGTTCATAGGTTGGTACTAGGCTATCGGCCCTAGGGCCTATGCAAGCCTAGCCATAACAATTCCCTGGATATTTCTTCCCACAATATTTACTTCTCCAGGCCCCTGTCTAGCAGGGTGACTGACATGATCCCCGGGGTGAATTTGACAGATTATCTGAAGTCTTTTGGTTTGGAGCTGGAATCTAGTCTATTAAGAGATAAGGGGTAAAAGAGTACTGTTGTCATAACAGGAAGCTACCAACATATTTGAAATGATAATATGCAAGGGAGATCACTCATAAATACTTGATGTGATCCATCTGAGAGAGCGAGAGAGAGAGAGAGAGAGATGCAGATCTGTCATTGTTGAGGGACTGAAAAACCCTTCTGCAGTAACCCATCTGTGAAGACTGAAAATGAAAATGATCTATTTGAGGGATTGAGTAGATGGGGATCTAAATGAAGGAATGTGAGGAGAGATGCAGGTCTTCCATTGCTGGGGGACTGATACATTCTTATGTAGTAACCCATCTATGATGACTGAAGATGAAAAGCATCTATTTGATGGAGCAGGAGAGCAAAGGGGATCTAAAAGAAGGAATATGAGGAGAGTTAATTAAGTTAATTATAGCTTCTTGTGCTACTTTTGTGCTGATATTCTATCTGAATAAAGCTGACCATTGGAAGTGTCTTCAATAATGGTTTATCTTAAGAGAAGCAACATTAGAATTGGTAATGAAAAGCCCTGCCTCTTCACTAAATGAAAAAAAAATCAGTCAAGCAATCAGTAAATAAAGGTCTGGTTATTGCGGTGTGCATGGAAAGATACCGCCCTTAAGGCTTAGAACTTCAGATGTGGACAGAGGTACATGGGGCACAGAAGGGAGTGGGTGTTTATTCACTTTGTAGCAAATCATTAAAATGTGTGAAGTTGTATACACATTTTTATGAGAAACTGATACTTTTCGTCCATCATGGGTTTTGTCTCCCTGGGGCTACAGTTAATAAAGGGTTGTTTATTTAGTTATTATATGTTTACAGAGCAGATAAGTGGTCTACTCACCCACTTTAGTCATGATCTGGGTACAAAAATATACAATGGAAAACAAGAAGAAAAATGTTTGTTAGAATTGCAAAAATACTTTTGCAGAAATGGAAATTATAAGGCACATACACAAGTTGCAATTGTTGCATATACCTTATATATAATGTATGCAGTTTCCTTTCAAGATTGTGTATAAATTTTGAGAATGTTTCCCAGTACAATATCTTTAGACAGCAGTGTCAGAATGTGTAACAAGTTCTAACAGAAAGATGTTCCCAGCACTAATGATTTCTGATTATTAATATATGGATAACTCTTCAGACAGCTGGAAATGATACAGAAAATATGGATTTTGCAAATGTCAGTTTTGGCTTGGGCAACCTTTGCCACTGAGTGGAAATCTCCTGAAAAGCTATGTGTAATGATACAATTTATAGTCAAATGAGATAGTGACCATTCTGTAAACTACAAAGACTAGAATACCATAAGGTTTGTCACAGTGTGGGTATCCCTACTGTGTTAATCAAAATGTACATCACTGTGTGGAAATGTATAATTTTGTTACAGCCTCTTCAGTATTAGATAGACCATAAGGATGACAGTTGGCAGGGTTTCTTGTAGAATGCCTCTTTCTTTGCTACTTAATTTCTAGTTCTGTTCTGCTGACTGCATTGAATGTGTGTGTCTATTATTCTATAAGTGATCATCAAACTATATATATATATATATATATATATATATATATATATATATATATATATGACAATAACTATTCAGAATTAAGTATTAAAAAAATTAAACATGCTTTACATAAGCAAAAATCCAAAGACTCAAATTTAAGTATTTTACCTGATACAGAACAATAAAATATACCCCAAAAGTTAAAATAAGAACTCCTGTTGAAAGTAAATTTACTTCATAAAAAGGAAATGAATCGGTGTAAGAAGGGCAGGAAAGGAATAGCATAAAGAAAAGATCATCAACTCGCATTGTTACAGAAAAATAAGCCGCCATAACATAGAATTCAAATCAGACACACATATGCATGTGCACATGCCCAGCCACACACACACACACACACACACACACACACACACACACACACATGCACACACACACGTGCACACACACACACACACACACACACACACACACACACACACACACACACACAAGCACACACAAACACAAGCACAAACACACATACACACAATTAAATAAAAGCAATAAGCATATTATCAACTAAAACAATGTTCTTTCTCTTTTTCCAGATATTATCATACCTAATCACAACTGAAAAAGATACATCACATAAAAAATAAACTTAAAAGTTTTTTTTTTTTTTCATTTTTATGTGTTTGGTGCAGTCACTTTTTTTTGGATGTCAAAACAGAACAAAAAATGTGCATGGTGACCTTCATTTTACACTCTTAACTGACAAGAGGTAAGAGTGTAACTATTAAATGCCATTGATGATCAGCTGATGAAAACATCTCGCTAGAATGTCGAAGTCATAAATATGAATTCTTGCAGCAATGAAGCTTTTAACAATAAATCTACTATTGTTGTGACTACCGCATGTAATCAAATGTTATATTATATAAAAAATCAATGGATTTATGCAGCTTGCTCTCACAGAAAGTTAATAGAGCATAAAGTACTACTGCTGAGGTAGTATTGGCACCTGTATACAAAATTAATTTCACAATAGTACATAGCCATTTCACAGAAAGGTTACTTAAATTACTTCTCAGAGAATGACATACAAAGATTTCACACAAATAAAGTTATGACACTACAACAATCAATAAATTAAAATAGAAGAACTGTACTGCATTAATGTATAAAGCAAAGCATATATGCTTCTTAGCACATAGTATAGCACATAGTAAATTTAGACATTCTTAAGTCTGTTTTGAGATAGATAGTTTTATTTTTAGAATACTAGTTATCCCCTCTACTGTCTAAACATAATATTATAGCACAAAAAAATAACAAAATAACAGAGTCAGGAAAAACATGCTGTCATCTATAAGTGTTCGGAGACGCATGCAGGATTACAGTGCCTCACCCAAAACAACCATGTATAACAACATGTAATGCATCCTAAGTGAGTACCAGCAAGGCAGAAATTCAGAACAAATGGTAATAATACAAATGCTAAATTCCCCAAGGCTATGTACAGAAAAAATGCAGGCTTTTTCATAACACTATCTATTCCCATATGTAATGTGAGTATTTTGCTTACCAGCATCAAATTGCACCCAAACTGCTCCCAATTTAATTTCATTGTCTCCCTGATAATTAGGATCGGAATAATTAAGGAATGTAGCACTATCTGGATAGTGCCATGAGGATGCATTTCAAATTAAACATATTTGCATATGAGAATGCATTTGAAAGAAACTCATTAGCATCTCTAAATAATAAACTGATGCATACAAATCTCTTTCTGCGTATATGTATTGTGTGTATGTGTGTGTGTGTGTGTGTGTGTGTGTGTGTGTGTGTGTGTGTGTGTATGTGTGTGTGTGTGTATGTGCATTTAAGATTGTAATAGACTGTTCACTTGCTAATCTATGTGTGGAGACTGAGAAAGAGAGAGGAATACATTTATTCAGTGCATGGTCAGTCTGGAATCCAAAAAGGATTTTCTTACTGTGGTCCAGTAGTAAAGCATATCCCACTTCTATTTATGAAAAGCATTACAGTTTGTAAAAGGAGGTTTTTTTTCTCCATAATTTCCTTTTACAATTCTAGTAAAGCACATTGAAGATGGCATATGTGATATTACTGAATGAGGAAAACTGAGAAATAACTAGATCTAATTGTAATAAGACTTGATGAAGTATGGGATACTCAAGAAGGCTTCAGAGAGCTTTAGATCTTAATTGTCTAAATGAAAAAATGAATCATTGATTAACATCTCTACGAGCAGTAAAAATAATTATCATGAGATTTATCATATTTTTTAAATTGTATTATAGTTTCTAGGCTGGATAATGACATTAATTTCCTGACATATGTGATCATTTTAATTTGATATACAGTTCTAATATTTCATGATGATATCCTAAAGCTGTCTAGCTCCACATTAAAATGCTAGAAGGAATAAAATCGTTTCAAACACTAATGCTCATATTTCAAAGATTTCAGAAATCATTTAGCTGTCATAGTTAGCTTTCAGTTTGCTTCACATATCATGAAATAACTTATCACATACTTTTCTTAAACTCCTATTACAATCCTGACTCACTTATAAAATCTCATTTATTCTATGAGGTAGTCTGCTATGACTGTAATATTTAACATAACAAATAAAACAGCAGGTTCTATTCAATTTAAACCAGATTTCTTTGTTCACTGTATATACCATTCATCTTAAATCCATCTTTAAATTATTTGAATGTCATCTCTACATTCTCTCTACACCCCCACCTTGTTTTATTTTGTGTGTGTGTGTGTGTGTGTGTGTGTGTGTGTGTGTGTGTGTGTGTGTGTGTGTGTGTGTGTGCGCGCGCGTGTGTGCTCATAGTTTTTATCTTGCCCTTTCCTTTCTTCTTCTCTGCCCCCCTTCACACATGCAGACCCTTTTTTCTACTAACCTATTTCAAACTTTGCAGTGTGCCTAAACATTTCTGTAGGAAGATTAATCTTAGTAGTGACTGCTCTTTCAGTAGCAATAGTTTTTAACACTTTTTTGACCTCCCAGCTTCAATCATCAAGTCTCCCTCTTGTATTCAGCCTCCTTTCACTGGCCATATGCATATTATTTGGTTATTACTTGGTGGGGTGAGAGCTGAGGCAATCTGTATTGTCACCCAATGTACTTCTGGTTTTATTTCTTGAAAAGGCTAAGTCTTACATTTTCAACCAGGTAAAAGTTGTCTTGCTTCTTCTTCTTCTTCTTTCAGCTGCTCCCACTAGGATTCACCACATATCTTCCTGTCCTCTGCATCTTGCTCTGTCACACCAGTCACCTGCATGTCCTCTCATCACATCCATGAACCTTATCTTAGGCCTTCCTCTTTTCCTGTTACCTGGCATCTTCATCCTTAGCATCTTTTCCCCAATATACTCTGCATCCCTCCTCAGGACATGTCCAAATCAACGTAATCTTGCCTCTCTGGCTTTGTCTCCAAACCTTCCAACCTGGGCTGACCCTCTAACATACTTATTCCTAATTCTGTCCACCCTCGTCACACCCAGTGCAAATCTTAACATCTTTAACTCTGCCACGCCCAGCTCTGACTCCTGACTTTTTGTCAATGCCACTGTCTGCAACCCATATAACATAGCTGGTCTCACTTCCCTCTTGTAGACCTTCCCTTTCAGTCCTACTGGTACTCGTCTTTCACAAATCACTCCTGACACTCTTCTCCACCCACTCCATCCTGCCTGTACTCTCTTCTTCACCTCTCTTCCACATTCACAATTACTCTGAACTGTTGATCCCAAGTATTTAAATTCATCCACCTTCGCCACATCTACTCCCTGTATCCCCACCATTCCTCTATCCTCCCTCTCATTCACACATATATATCCTGTCTTAGTTCTGATGACCTTCATTCCTCTTCTCTCTAGAGCATATCTCCACCTCTCCAGGGTCTCCTCCACCTGTTCCCTACTCTCACTACAGATCACAATGTCATATGCAAACATCATAGTCCATTGTGACTCCTGTCTGATCTCGTCTGTCAACCTGTCCATCACCATTGCAAATAAGAAAGGGCTCAGAGCTGATCCTTGATGTAATCCCACCTCCACCTTAAATGCATCCCACTGCAGACCTCACTGCTGTCATACTACCCTCGTACATATCCTGTATCACTCTTACATATTTCTCTGACACTCCCGACTTCCTCATATAATACCACAACTCCTCTCTAGCCACACTGTCATATGCTTTCTCTAAGTCCAAAAAGACACAGTGCAACTCCTTTTGACCTTATCTGTACTTCTCCATCAACATTCTCAGAGCAAACATCGCATCTGTAGTGCTCTTTCCTAGCATGAAACCATACTGCTGATCACTAATCATCACCTCCCTTCTTAATCTAGCTTCCACTACTATTTCCCATAACTTCATGCTGTGACTGATCAATTTAATCCCTCTGTAGTTACTACAGCTCTGCACATCACCCTTATTCTTAAAAATCGGTACCAAAACACTTTTTCTCCATTCCTCAGTCATCCTCTCACTTTACAAGATTTCATTAAACAATCTAGTTAAAAACTCCACTGCCATTTCACCTAAACACCTCCATGCTTCCACAGGTATGTCATCTGGACCAACAGCCTTTCCATTCTTCATCCTCTTCATAGCTGTCCTTACTTCCGCCTTGCTAATCCACTGCACTTCTTGATTCACTATATGCACATCATCCAACTTTCTCTCCCTCTCATTCTCTTCATTCATCAGTCCCTCATAGTACTCTTTCCATCTGCTCAACACACTCTCCTCATTTGTGAGTACATTTCCCTCATTATTCTTTATCACCCTTACCTGCTGCGCATCTTTACTAGCTCGGTCCCTCTGTCGTTCCTCTGTCTAGCCAACACAGTACAGGTACAAGGACGGTACTGGTCCTTCTCCTTAGTGTACAGCCTTTCATACAACTCTTCATATGTCTTATCCTTAGCCTTCACCACCTCTCTCTTTGCCATACAGCTCATCTCCTTATGCTCCTGTCTACTTTCTTCATCTCTCTGACAATCCCACTTCTTCGCCAATGTCTTTCTCTGTATACACTCCTGTACATCCTCTTTCCACCACCAGGTCTCCCTGTCCTCCTTCCTCTTTCCAGATGTCACACCAAGCACCTTTCTAGCCATCTTCCTTACTAGCTCTGCTGTAGTTACCAAACTATTCGGTAACTCTTCACTGCCACCCAGTGCCTGTCTTAACGCTTCCCTGAACTCCACCTCACGATTACCCTTTTTCAATTTCCACCATCTGATCCTTGGTGCTGACCTCGCACTCCTCCTCCTCTTCTTGATCACAAATGTCATCCTACACATCACCATCCTATGCTGTCTAACTATACTTTCCCCTGCCACCACTTTACAGTCTCCAATCTCCTTCGGAATGGCCCTCCTACATAAGATATAATCCACCTGTGTGCATCTTCCTCCACTCTTGTATGTCACCCTGTGCTCCTCCCTCTTGTTAAAGTACGTATTCACCACAGCCATGTCCATCCTTTTCACAAATACCACTACCATCTGACCTTCTGCATTCATCTCATTAACACCATCTCTACCCATCACTTCCTTATCCCCTGTGATCCCTTCACCAACATGCCCATTGAAATCTGCTCCAATCACCACTCTCTCACCCGTGGGTATACCCACCATCAGTTCATCCAACTCACTCCAAAATTTTTCTTTCTCATCCAGTTTTGCTATTGTTGTTAAATGATAAGATAACAATAAAAAATGCATAAATTATCCTTATATTTAGTCCCCAAAGAGTACTAAATAAGATAAATCATTGGCCAGAAACCTCCAAAGAATGGAAAAGCTGTCAGTTTATGACCCCCCCGATGACTTAGTGACTAAAGCTACTAGCTGAAACTTAGTCAAAGGGGAGGTTTTCACTTCCTTTCCTCCACAAAACCTACTGACTATGTCAGTATAATATCACAGAGTGCCCGAATCTTGGATTTTTTTTGGTCTGTGTGTGTGTGTGTGTGTGTGTGTGTGTGTGTGTGTGTGTGTGTGTGTGTGTGATTTTAAATCACTAGGTTTAAGAAACACTGTATTAGACTTCCTCATTATGAGACTGTGAACAAGTTTTTGTTTCTGCCATCATTTTCAGTCTTCTGTCTGAGCACTCTGCTGGATGACATCAGATGTTGTTTAATACTGGGCTTGTCAGGCTATCAGTTAATCCATCACCTGCTCAAAAAAATTCATTAAAAACTTTGTTGCCATTTAGATATGCTTTTCAGGTAACATATTGCTTGCAGATACAGAAGCTCAGTAAATACGTAAGGCTGTCTTAAGAGCTAAAGGCAGTACTCTGAGATTTGACCACAGTCAAAAGATACAATATATACTCAGATTTTGGCTTTCTCTTTAGTGCATACTGTGCAATGCAGTATGTAACTGTTATCTCTTTTCAGCTGGAACCTTCAGTCAAGTTTTCTGCCCAAGGAATGGAAGATGGTTACAGTTATTCCCCTTCACAAAGGAAGTCCAACCTCCAATATGGGATACTGCAGGCTGTTAAGTCTTACCAGTCTCTTATATAAGGCCAAGGCAAGAATCATTATGAACATGATAAATGAGGACATAGGTAATCTGCAAATGGTGGACCCATCATAGTTCAGCATTGTTAATAGAAGGAAGTAATACACACCCATGCAAGTACAGATAGGTGCAAGGCCCAAAAATATCTCAACAAAAAACACAAATTAGCCCACACACAAAGTCAGCTCTCCATCCTTTAATAATGCTTTTAAAAATTGGTATAAAATGTTATATAACTCCATATATCCTCATAATATTACAGCATTACAACAAATATCACAGCATCACAGCATACTGGTTTCGGCACCAAGCCTTCATCAGTACTATGAATTATCTCATTACATAGGTTCATAGGTAGGTACTAGGCTATCTGCCTGAAGACATTTATAAGTCTAGCCAGAATGTGTTGGCTTTCGCCGCCCCCCCCTTATACTAGTTCCCTGTGCCACTGTCCAGCAGAGCCACTGAAGTGATCCCCGGGGTAAACTTTCTGTTTCCCATCCACTTGTCAAGGTTTCTCTTGAAGAGTGTTAGTGAGGAGCTCTGCTTAATGTAGATTAGAATCTTGTTCCAAAGCATGGGAAGTCTCTGGGACAGGAATCTATCCCTCCAGCATACACCTTAAATAATGCTCCCTTAATTACTATTGGACATTACAAATGTTCATTAAGATCAGGTGCAAATAAAACACCCAATTTAATAATCCACAATTTTTCTTTATAATCTAACAATGAATGTCACCCCACCTTATTATTTCTATTATAATAAATTTTATCAATAATAATAAAAACAAAATTTGCAAAAGTTTGTTTTATTTTTGACAGGCATGCAACATTATTGTAAATGTGTTATCTGTGTAAAAGCCATTTGTGTTTGCATATGTATCATAACAATTAAAATTAATGTGATTAATTCTAATTAATGTGATTAGTTTCCCTGTTAACTTATAATTTAAGAATGATAGCAAAACATTTTTTTTACAAATCTACTCCCAAGAACAATATCTGACTTAATGTCAATTTTGTACATCGGAGTCTGCATGTCCTCTCTGTGGTCGCGTGGGTTTCCTCCGGGTGCTCCGGATTCCTCCCACATCCCAAAGACATGCTGCAGGTGGATGGGACACTCTAAATTGGCCCTAGGTGTGAGTGTGTGTGTATCTTCTGTGGAAGGCTGGGTGCCGGGCTGGCAACTCGACACTGTAAAACTCCACTGCCAATCATGAGCGGACAGGTGATCCGCTGTAGCGACTCCTAACCGGGAAAAAGCCGAAAGAAGAAGAAGAATTTACCCTACTATTTCATATATATAACACTACTCCCCTATGAGCTTAAAAATAGCACATTATTTATTTATTTGTTTGTTTGTTTGTTAAACAAATAACCCTTTTTAGGGACATCCAAGTAGAACTATCGGGATATGTTTCACGCTCAAAATCCCACAGTCTGTAAAAGGTAATTAAGAGAATCATCCCCAGCACTATAGAAGAAAGCATATTAATAGTTCATAGTTATAAACATATAAGCTAAACTGCTAGATTAAATGTAAATTACCTGCAAAGCCTGAATCACTAGAAAACATGTTATAATCAGTATTTGTGTACCATCAGTAAGACCACTTCCCATAACAGACATATATGAAGACAAAGAGTAGAGTAAAATCCCTCTTCTGATATGTTGCTTTCATATACAGCCATTTATTCACTGATGTACTCAGAATGTATGGACTCCTTCCATGCCTCTCAGATAAGAAAGCCAAGCTCAGTAAGTTCTGAGTCCATTAGTTTTGACCAGCACAAAGATTATGTGATCATTTATACTGTTTCTGCTTGTGTTATGCACTTCAGTCTAAATTGCTCTGCAGATGGCCATTAATGTAGCTAAATAATATGGTAAACAAGGCCAGTCTAGAGCATCATACTTTTATGTAAGCTCATATATTACCTTGATACTGATAATGTTATCAAGGTTAGATAAGGAATACCCTCTGTACTTTTTAATATAAAGATTATTTACTTGATGAGAATATTTACCTGTCATTACTGAGATCTGCCATTTGGCAGCTGTAGAATGTATACCAATCACTTTCTACAAACTTTACATCATAGGACAATTGTATTCCCCATGTGGAAATATTGATGCTGGTCTATTTTTATTTTTAATACATATACAGCTAAATCCACTGGCAGATAATCAAATAGCCGTTCAAAGAATAGACAGGTATTAATCCAATATTATTCTGACAAAGCATCCAACTGGACCCATATGAATTAGAATTCTATTGACGCCTAGGTTCGACCAATATAATTGGCTAGGGGGTACGTTTTTAACATCTTTATCAGTAGTTATATATTGTTTAATTGTTTAATTGTTTAATGAGCAATTTGTTTTTATTATAAAAGATGTACTTATTAATCCAATATTATTCTGGCACACAAACTACCCATTTTCTGTAGTGTATCTATCTTTATAATCAGTGTGTTTGGTACAATGAAGTATGCCCTCACTGGATAAAAATAATATTTCTTTAATCACAAGAAACCACCCTGCAGAAAAACTGTAGGGCATCAACACCAGTAGGTATAATAACCTGTGCTGCATGTTCTTTGTGATTTTGCCTGGTCTAGTAAAGACAGTAGTAACATGTTGTGAACCCTTAGCAAAATATATAGAGAGAAATATGTGGTAAAACAGTATTAATATGACTAGAGGGCAAGACCCAGAGATGTATCCCAGAGCTGTAGCAAAAATGTACGATATTCAGGATGACATGCACAATTTGCATACCCCAAAATGAAAGCATATCTAATTTTCACCAACTAACCCATCAGATTTCAAAGTAGTTTATAAGCAAAATAAATGTCAGAATGCCACATACTATTGTGGTACTCCATGTGTGAGATCTAAAGAAATGACCATCCTGATTCATAGATGCCCGAACTTCACAAGTACTTTCCAGGATAGGGATCCATAGTGTAAATGAGCACGGCACTTTTACCGAACACACCTATGCCTTTCAGTGGTGGGAATCTGTGCATGGTGAATTGAATCCACTTTGCAGTGCACAAATTGTAGATATATGCACATCATGCTTTTTGTGAACTGGAGTGTAAGAGTGTATGCAGGTGTATGTGCATAGAACTTTGTGTATAAGGGCATCGTGACAGTGTGTGAGTGGGTCCATAAGTGTATGTGCATGAATGGCTATTATGAGTATGAGTGTATGTGCATGTGTGTGTGTTTGTGTGCACCACTTCTCCGTTATTCAAATATGGTCAGAGCCAGTTAAAAATACTCACTTTGGTAAAGTGAAGATATCCATAAAAAACACATTTTAAGCTGTAAGTATATAAAATTGACTAAAACTAATTTTAAGATATGCGAATGGAACCACGAGTGTAAAGTCACAGTTACTGTTGGGTATTTTCATAACTGACAAGTGAGTGTGAGCCTGAGCAAGCCTGCAAATATTTATGGCAATCATTTACAGAAATCTGCACTTAGTGCAGCTATGTAAAAGTACATTTAAAAAAGATATAAGGTGTACAGGGTCAGTACCAGAAACCAGCAGTTTTACAGTATCAGAACAGAAGGCAGATGTTGACAGCAGAATGGCTATCATTGATGATGCCATAACTGTGATACTTTTGCCAAAACCTGAGGACAGTGGAACACAGTCAGAGTGTATTGGCAGGACCACGCTCCCTCAGCAGGTACATAATTCTGCAGCAGTGACATGGGCTTACACACTCCAGTGGATGAGGAAATAACTCTGCAACTGAGAGGGGAGGAATAAATGCCCCTTTCTTTCTGCTGAAGCAAGGAACACCTTCAGGAAGAAGCTATCATGTCAGAGGAAGCAGTGCCACTGTAGCACCTGTGCAAAAGGGCTGACAGCTGAAGGTATATCTCACATAAAGCTCCTAAGACAGGGACACCTTTTCTCGCAACAGCAGATGAGCTGAGACTTTGTTCAGGGTGCAGTCCACTGCCATTGATAGTTAGGTACAGATGGTATGTGTACTGCAGAGTATACATGAAGATTTTCACCAATACATGGGTATGGCAGCAGCAAGGGACAATGCCATGATCACAGTTATACACAGTATAAGGGCTCACACAGCATCCATATTTATCATCATGCACATACTAGTGACAACAAAAAATTAGGAAAAAAGAGGGGAAACTATTTGGTTATGCAGAATGCAATGTACAAAACCATTGTGAACTTTCTACACATGGTCATATAGCATTGTGATAATACAATAAACCCTGCCAGTGAAACTAGTACTGCTGTCACTTCACCCTCAGCACTGTAAAAATGTTGAGTGTCACTACTGTTGATGACACAAGGGCTGATGTTTTTTGACCAAAGGGATTAATCTGATGTGAAGTGACATTACTGAGTAATGAACTTCTTTGTTGTATATCTCAAAAACTGTCTAGAGGAGTAGAGGAAAAAAGCCCTTGACCTGGGTTTGATTAACAGTTCAGATGACTGATGGTGCAATAGAGAATGATAGGCATACCAATCCTGGATGGGAGGGCCTTTGTCACTGATGCTGTCTTGGGGACATATGGCTCAGAGACGGGAGTTGCCCTCAAATTTAAGCAGTGAGTATGGCAGATTTGTTAGGGAAGTGGGGTACAGCATTTAAAGGACCCTCCAGGACAGATGCAGAGACATCCTCCAGGATACCATTAGGATCCTTGTTCCAGTGATATCAGAGCAAGTTTGGGTGGTAGAAGACAAGCTGTTACAGCTGGCATGGATGTGTGGTACCAGTGACCAGGCCAGTAAAAAAAGGTATAGAAATTAGAAAACATACCCCAAAAATATAACACAATTTTCCATTCAGGTGGAAGTGAATGCAGCCTAATTTGGAAGTAGATATCAGGACAAGGGGGAAAAATACCATATTCTTTCCAGTTACTACCTGAAATCCTCCATGAGTAGTTGTTTAATACTGAATATTCTTACAACACCAAGGCTACTCCAAAACATGTAAGCAGAATATTTTACTGCATGCCCCTAAACTGAAAAAATAAAATAATGAAGTAAAATTTGTCATGTTCAACATTTTCCTTTATGATAACTCCATTTACTATGCAGGCATGACACTGTAAATATACTGCCACTAAACAAAACTCTTATATCAAGCCAATAATTATATGAAAAAAAAACTATTTCTTTAAAAATAAAAAAGAATGTCTGATGCATAGTGTCAGTAGGCCTTGCACCAACATAGCACAGGTCTGTGGTACTGCTGCATGTAACAGTCTTTATTTATGTGTTTTTTAAATAAAGGTAGCACTATTTGAATATCATAGCCAATAGTTATGGACTAGGCATTTAATCTTAGCCTGTGCAACCATTTACCATGCACAAGCCTGCCACAAGGATTTTGGGCCACTTGATCACCATCTAGTACATAATTCATGTTGTGCAGAATGCAATGCATGGAAAACATTCTCCATGCACTAACAAAGTCATATTGAATGGCATCTCAGACTCATAAAGAAAAGAGAAATGGGCTTTTAGCAGTCCAAACACTTCTCAATGACAGTCTATGTCTGGGACAAGATGGTGTTGGAGTGTTCCTCAGCAGTTCCTGTAGGGTTACAGAATGATGACATTAGCCAAGGTTCAAGTGGGTTCATCACCTGGAAAAGAAAACAAGTGGTAGACATAACATACAGAAAGTAACACATTTTAAAACTATGCATACAGAGATTACTAGGAATATAAATGAAAAGTTTTACAGTTACCAACAAGATGACAATGTTTTATCCTACCATGCAGGAATGGATAACAAAGTGAGCTTGAATGCCAGATGTAAGAATCATGGGCACTGCCAGGATGCTGGATTGACATGTTGGTGATGCATCCCCATTCATCACAATTTTCCAGTAATGCTCCTCCTATGGTCCAGATTGTGTCCCAACAGCAACATGGGTGCAATCTACAAAAGCAAGAACATATGCTATCCAGTAGATGGCATGCATAGTTCTGGATTTGTCCTGAGGTGATACTGGCAGATATAAATACTGACCCACACATGCTAAGAGTATGTAGAGGAACTGTTGAAGTCTCCTTGAGGCAAAAGCCTGAAAAATACCCAAGGTGTCCCCAGTTTGTCTCTGAAAGGTCCCTTTGTCAGGTATACTGAAGCCCTTCCAATATCCCTGCCCACTCTAAATCTATTAAAGATCTCTTAGTCAGCAAAGTTAAAATGAGTCAATCCTTTCCTATATATGCTCCTTCTTGGGTAGTGATTACCATTGGTTGCCTGTAATTTTGGTGCAGCTGAGGCAAACAGCTCACAACAAGATATATCTAGGCTGGCAGTTACAGCAAGACATATTCCATGATTGCAGAGTAGATAGGAAAGATTTGACTTCAACTTTTATAAGATACGTATGTTTGGCACAGAGGGGAATTATAGCAGGAAGAAAGCTAGTTGTCTAAGATCATCTCACAAATGTATGACTTTCCTCATATCTTATTACTTCATTTGCATATTTTTTTGTAAGCAGCTTAAACTGGCTACACATCAGCATAGCTAGCCTTTATGAATCACACCAAGCTATGCTTATGTGTAGCCAGCACCAATTCCCATTACACCTAAGCACAATGACTGTGAATACCACCCAAAATCATGCAGATTCCTAGGTAATAACGTTACCCTTTTGGAAATATGGATTTTTAGAAAAGATCTTTCATAAATACAATACATCTCTTAGAATAGGTTTGAAAATGTATGCATTTTAAAGTAGGCCTTATATGTTAGAGTTCATATTAGTTTTAGTTAATGCAGTTTTAGTGGAAAAATACAGCTGAGCAGTGTTTAGTGAGTAATCTTCAGTCCAAAACACTAATAAAGACAGAGATGCAGAACTCACAGAAACATTTTGTCAGAGTGACAGCTAGGAGACACTGACATGTTAGACACATGGAATAATAATGATGATGATGATGGTAACCACAATAATAGCAATAATAATAATGATAATACATCTTGTTATTGTGTTGGATGGTACAAGTCCTGAGAATCAAGGTTAAGAATGCATGTACAACTTAATGAAGGAAACTTACAGAGAAGAAAGTATAAAATGTCAGCTTCCAAGACAGAAGTGCCATCATATTTGCAACTCACAATACAGAGTACAGAGTAAAGAGTATGCAGTTTGGTTCAGCTTGTCAGTTCAGTGAGCACTATCAGTTGAGACAATCCATGATTTTATGTTGCTGTTTTGCCATTGTAATTACATTGCACTTGCTAAGATTCTTATAATGCCGTTTGTTATATTAAGAAATGTTGCTAATCGAATGTGAAAGGTTTTGCAATAATTTTTATGCAACATATAATAAAGTTTCAACAGTAAGATCTGGCACTTTTGCAAACTTTACAGATACATTTTTCATTGCTGACTATGACTAAGTAAATGGCAGGAGGTTTCTATTAAATGATTGAAGACGCATTCTTTAGACTGCATCTTGATTGAACTTGAAAGCGCGAAAAGGCAAAATAGTGAAATGGCATATAAGCGAATTCTTTCCACGGGAAAGAAATCGCTTGGTTGCTTCCATAACTTCTCCATTTTCATTACTATAGTGCGATCTTGGAGTTGATATATTTAAGTAGGGGGGGTGTGGTGGGCGAAGTGTGGAATAGTGATTTTTTTCCCTTGGAAAAAAATCACTGTTCTAAGCGTTCGAGATTGTAAGCTTTCACATAACTGGGTGAGATAAATCATCATTTGCTTTTATAAGCATTTTATGATTTAACATAGACCCAGTGGCAGCACACTGTAACTTAGCTTATTGACATATGGCGAGTTGTACTGCAGTGGCATTTTCTCTAGATACTGGCTAGAGTATTAACTTAGTTCTGATTTTTTTTATATTTTTGATAGACATATTCCTCACATGAGATTATGCAGAATTGTATGGCAAAAGAAGTCTGTTGAGAAAACTGATCCTCCTCAAGCCCCCTCCTCCCTCTAGATGATGCAAGAATAACATTCAAATGTTGCTTAATATAATGTATAACATATGATCAGAAAAAAGAGAGAAATCAATGGATTATCAATACAGAAGGAGAAAACTAATGCTAGGGATAGTGAAAAAAAAGATGAAATCAAAATACTCTCAGTACAAATCATTTTTTTTCTTTTTTGACTGATCACTTTCTAATACCATAAAATTGTAACGAAGAGGTAAAAATCTTAACTGTTAACAATGTCCATGTTTGAAGTATACTAACTTAGTAGGTAATAATAACTTAATAAGATACAGGGACAACAGTACTACAGAAAAGACAAGTTTTTATAAAGAAGTATTTTTGTGAACTTCTGAGTGCTGTTGTGCTTGAAACAATGTTTTACATTTGCAGTAAGAAGTTTATTTTCTATCAGTGATTTGATTTTTTTTAAACTGGCAGAACACAACTCTCAATAAAGCTTCTGAAAAAAGCAGTGCCATTTAAAAATAATAACACACATTTTAGTAAATAACACCTGCAGTCCTTTCTTCCATCAGTTAAAGACTAAAATCAGCTAAAATGTAAGTTGCTAGATACAGTGTATAAGGAAACATCATTATTTCAGTGTTTTCATAAACAGGGCAAACAGTGGCACATAATCCTTATGATCTCTGTTGGTGGTATACACCCTTCTCCTGACAAGACTGTGAGTTACAAAAGTTGAGTTGTACTAATGCTCAATTGTGTATTGATGAAGTATTATGAAATGTTCATTACGGAGGAATTCACAATGAACACTTTTCCAGCAACAGCTACAGGATGTTAACTGCTGGCTATACAGATTTTGGCAATGTTGAAAACAGCAGTTAGTGGGAAAACAGTAATCCCGTAACAGAGGCTACTCATGACATCCTGTAGAGGGCATGGGATACACCACTTTAACTACTAATGTAATGCTATGCACAGGTGAAGCCTGGCATAGTCTTTGTCCGCAGGTGAGTATATGTTTCCCAGCATGCGAATGTGAGTTTATTGCCTGAAGACCAGATGATGCCTGTTGCTGAACAAATTCCAGGCAGTTACTGTACTTAATTTGTGATCTGAAACAACCTCTGTTTGCCTCTGGTATTAACTGTGCAGTATTCAGATGGTGCACAGAGACATGTTACCATGCCTGGCCATTGAGCTTTTGGTCTTTAATTTTAGCAAATGTGATTATGACCCCTACAGGTCCACTGTTCTTGCATGCACACCTAAGGAATCCTGCATACTATTACTACCCTACAGTTCCACTGTTCTTGCATACAGACCTAAGGAATCCTGCATACTATTACTAGTCTATGATATACTGGCTGCTATGCTCTCATTAATATCTAATGTTTATGGTTACTGTAGTAAGAATATATTGGGTTATGTTGTATTTAAGTTTATATGTGCACGATTTGGATGAGTTTAGTAACAACATGTGAGGGATGCATTTGTCATTCTTTATGTAGTACTTACGGGACATTGTTATGTTGATGTTGTTAAGCAGCCAAGTTAAGCTGAGTAACATATTAACTCACTAAATCCAGATGCTGTTTGCAAAGTGATACCTCTAATAATAACATTTGAAAAAAAATGCATTATACAAGTTATTGAAATATTTAATCTTAAGGCTTACATACTGAGCAACACAGCTGTGTTAATAATTGATGGTTGTCTAGTGCAGTTAAATATATATTAAATGTTCATATGCAATTTATTTATATTGTCATAACTTTCATATTTCTCTAAAATCTAAATTCTGGAGCAACACAGACAGAGCATTGTAAGTTTTTATGAAAGCTCAGAGTTAGATGAACAAAATGTTGATGATAGCATTTATGTAGTTTGAGTGGCTACTGAGATAGAGTGCTTTTATGAGAAAAATGAAAAATTGTAAAAAAAAATGACTGTGTTTATTGTGGTTTACAAAATCCAGTTTAATATTTAAACTCTAAAACCTGTTGCCAAATTAAAGATTACCAAATACTGAACAGTTTGCATCTTACAGTTCTTTAGTAACACTTATGGTTCTGGAGGTATGGACATTGGCTTGAACTATAAGGGTATAATAAGATTTTGTCAAAAGGCTCAGGATGAAACTATTGAATGTTAAAGTACAAATTTTGAGAGCTCCCCTGCAGTGAATGAGTTCTGTGTGATCTGAAACTCTTTTGCCATTGTGTGGTCTGTCCACTGGTGGGCTAGAGTAGAGCACTGCCTCAGGCAGCCTCCCTCACTGGCCCAGTTTGTTGTTTGTGAATCAGAGGCTATAATCTTCCTGTCTGCTTCCATTGCATAAACACTCCGTCCTTGAATTGTTTTTTTTTAGTTGCAGTTTACCTCTTTCTTCTTTATTCAGGTGTGTTTTTGAATTAGACAGGGCTGTGGTACACAACTTCCTCTACAATGAAGCCGCATAAAATGCACTGAAAAATTACTGTCTTCAAATATTTTTTGTTTTTTTAAAGACTGTATAGGATGGACGATACATGTCTGCTTTACTTTTTGCCAATATGCCCCTTTTCTTCAAGCTTAGAAGCAAAGACTAGGTTAATACAAGACAATTATCAGTTACAAAACTTTCCCTAGGATTCATTAAGGCCTACACTAAATGCACACCATCTTGAGTGAACAGGCAATACAAGCATAACTCATTCTTCCTCCTAATTTTAGTTTTCCTACTGATTTTCTTGCAGCCTTAAATATCAAGGAGGATTCATAAAGGTTAACGTGTAGACACTTAGTATAATCTTTCTGTTTGACTGGAAAGCACAAAACATTTGGTAAGGATGTTCTTGAATACAGATTGCGTACACTTAGTGCACACTTAGTGTAGGCATTAATGAATCTGGAACACTAATAACACTACAAAGATAAAATAAGCAATCTTACCTCCTACAGACAAAAGGAATAGGCTCATAATGTACTGTTAAGTACAAACTGCAGACTAGGCTTTCATTTTTATGTCTGCGCTTCAGCAATTTGATCTAACTGCCCCTCAACTTTAAATTGGTAATTGTATTCCTAATAAGAGAATAATCAAAATTAGAGGTTGGAAAAGAAAGAAAAGAAAAATAAATGCATAAATAAATGCCATTTAATAAAAAAAAATAATAATTCAGAAAGAAAAGCTAATTTAAATCTGTCCTGTGGATACCAACTTAGATTTTTCATTTTTATTGTTTTTGGATTAAATTATTTACAACCATCATCAACACATGTGAGCTGATTACTGACCATAAGACAAACAAAGAGTGAATTTGCCTACCAAACTGTTTTCCCACAAAAGACAAATGAGTGGAAAGGCTTGACCTAGAAAGAACTCCATTAGTTTCTCTTAACCTCTAATTAATAACAATAGTGAGATTCACATACACCATATAACATGTTACAATCAGTATATTCCATGAGAAATGTATATGTAGCCATTGTACTTCATCGACTGAATGCTTGACAAGTTAAATATTTATTATTTGCTGGGCAGTCTTCCCTTTTTCTTACTGCCAAACTTGTCTTGAAATATATTAACAGCAGAGTCAATGATATTATGCAAGGCTATGGAAACAAATTGATTAGTTCCTTTATTTTGACAGTAATATAAATTGATTAGTTCCTTTATTTTGACAGTAATATAAATTGATTAGTTCCTTTATTTTGACAGTAATATAAATTGATTAGTTCCTTTATTTTGACAGTAATATAAATTGATTAGTTCCTTTATTTTGACAGTAATATAAATTGATTTGTTCCTTTATTTTTGCCATTAAGGTCATCTATGACCAGCGCATCAAAAAAAAAAAAAAAATCAAAAACAGAGAACAATCATTAAACAACCTGTTAATCAACATAGCAAGCCAATGAACATACATGGATGTACAACTAGAAATGCGCACTCATATTCACCCCACACATCTTTCAAAGACCACACAATGTAGCGCACAAAAGCATATACTAAACAAGCTTCTAACATGGGGGTAGGCAAATCTTTCTCCCCACAAAACTTAAATAGCCATCTCACTTCAATTTTGGTTGGGAGCAGAATTTAATGAATACCTGTCTTTCACAGAACCCACTTTTACATCTTTCATAAAGTCCATACTCACCACTCACACTGTTCACATAGTACTCTGCAAACACTATTAATACACAGGTTATATATTTTAATACATACATTCAAACACCCAACACACATCACATTCCCTATGTATGCACATATCAACTGCACGCATCTTACCTTCAACCATTTACTCCAAAAGACACTTCTAAATACATGCATTGTGATACTTAGTAACAAACATGCACTGCAAGCTTTTGATAACTTATTGCAATACACAAAACTCACACATACAATTATTATACACACTAACCACTTGCTTTTAATCATATGTTTTGCAACCTCTGTCTGCACTACTTTATTCACAACAACAAAACACATTTACATACCGCACATTTTCAACTACACATTTTGCAATCCCCTTCCTGATCACTCACAAATGACATGACAGAAACAAAACCACATTGTCAGCCACTTATGCTGAGCACTACCATTACACACTAGACCACACACTTTGAACAGCTTACACCAAACGCCACAACCTCAAGCAACCAAAACAACTCAAACAACAATCTGCTTTCAGCCATTCACTCCTAATATTCCTGCATAGTACTTATCTCATAAGCCCCAATCCACATACTGCAAAACTTCACTGACAAGCTACTAGAGAACTGAGTGAACACACACACACACACACACACACACACACACACACACACACACACACACACACACACACACACACACACACACACACACACACACACACACACACACACACACACACACACACACACACACACACACACACACACACACACACACACACACACACACACACACACACACGCACTCACACACTCACACACTCACACACACAAACATATACATATGTATTCCTTTGGTATTATAAAATTTCTACCATTTACTATACTGGAGTGAAACCACACTTACCACAGTGATACAAAGTGGGTGCACACAATTTCAATGGATATATATATATATATATATATATATATATATATGTGTGTGTGTGTGTGTGTGTGTATGTATGTATATATATATATATATATATATATATATATATATATATATATATATATATATATATATATATATATATATATATATACATACATATATATATATATATATATATATATATATATATATATATTCTATATATATATATATATATATATATATCAATCAACATATGTATTATATGTCCACACGCACGCACGCACGCACACACACACACACACACACACACACACACACACACACACACACTCACTATCACACACACACACACACACACACACTCATGTATGTATATATATAGTCTTTTGGGGATATAAAATGAATGAAGATAAAACAAAGTCTATAGCCTTAAACTGTATACCCACACATGAATTGGTTCAGCAATGCCCATATTTATGGATACACGATAAAATGATATATTTAGGAGCATGAATTATAAAGGGTTCTGTCATGGAAGCTAAGAATATGCAGGAAGAGACTAAATAAAAAATAAATAAGTAATGCAAAAATTGAGGAACTGGAAGCTCTTATTTATGGATATAGATAGCAAATTACAAGCAGTGAAAATATTTTAGTTCTGTAGTTTTATATACAAGTCAGGCATGTTTTTATCATGCAGAGGAGAAGTTATGGACAGTAATTAATAACAAGTTGAAGGAGTTTATATGGGAGGGTAAGTGGGAAGTGTTAAGGAGGATAAGTTGATCTTTCCAATAGAACAAGGTGGTTTAGGATTACCTGATATAAGTGGAAATTATATAGGTACACAATTAAGGCTCATGTACATAACATAAGCAGAAAGTTATAACTCAAATTGGAAAGGGATATAATGAAATGGGAGAGGAGGAATACAAGAAATAAGGATAGAGTGGTATTTTGAATGCAGACCAATAAGGAGATTAACAACAACCATTCTGACTATTATATTCATAAAGTAGAAGAATGTACTCTCAGAACTAAGCCAACAAGAGAATGGAGAAAGGAAATTTTGCTGGTAGGTATGGCTGTGAGTAGGGATACAGAGAATAAGCAAGATGAAGATAGAATTTACTGGAGACAACTGGCAAGGAACCAAGGTATTGGAAGCAAATAACTGGTGAGGGAAAGAGAATGGGATAAGGCCAATAAGACATTTGGACTGCTGGTTAGAGATTGCCTTCCTTACCAGGGATTGATGTCAGAGTATAGGCAAATAGAGGGGCAAAGGAGAATCCTAAGCAAAAGACCGGCTCTTGTAAAGTTTTTAGTTGAATGTAGAACAAAAGCTGCTGTTAAAAATGGATAATTAGTAGGGCATATGAAATGTTGTAAAATAACTATAAGAATCAATCAGGAGAGGTTAGAAAAAATTGGGAAGAGAGACTGAACAAGCAATTTACAAGGGAACAGTGGAAGAATATAAGTATGGCTGCCAAGCATACACAAAGTCTAGAAGGTTTAGTATTTTTGCTTGGAGGTGTTAGGTAAATGTATTTTTATACCCCAAGCAGACTCCAAAAAATTATTCTTCAGGTAGAAGGAAAATGTTGGATGTACAATAGAGAAGACATCCCTGACATCCACTCCTCTTTTCAAAAAACAGCTTAAAATCTTCCTAAAATCACAATGGCTATGTCCATGCTCAAATCCTGACTGGCACTGTCTGCTTTTGGCTTCTCATTTTTAAGTATATAGTACTGGATTCCTCTTGCTTTGTTTATTTACCTTTTTTAACTATTCCTAAAGAATTTTTGTTAGCCCATGCAACAACTCTCTACCTGTGTTATGTTATTCTCTATGACTGTACTTGTAAAGAATATGTATACTAAGTATTGTTTAAAGGTTAAGTTGAGTCTTAATAGTCAAAAATCCTTTATAAGTATTTTTACAAAATTTATTTATTGCATTTGGAGCTTTTCTCTCTGGGCCTCCGCTGAAAATGGACATATATCCAGTTGGACTTTCCTGGTCCACAAATGTAAAATAAAATAAATAAAGCCAGGGGGAACTAGGAACATATGTTTTGAGAATACAATGAGTTGGTAGATTTTAAAAATTCCCTAAGGAGTACTTTGTCAGAAATATTGGGTGAGCAACTAAGGAAATTATTATTTCGAACTGGCATACAGGATTGGAATTGTCTAAACATAGTTAGGCCTTGTTAAGTTTAATTATGGTGGCTGCCAAAAATGCAATTACTAGAAAAATGGATTAAACTGACTGTATCTGAAGTACTGAATATTGTAACAGAGATAAAAGAACTGGAAGTGGGATCTTTAAAAAGGAAAGAAGGAAATTATGTAGAAATAAATAGAAATTGTGGGAACAATACATGCAGAATAATGATCTGGAAGTGGAGGAGTTAAGGTTTAAGAGAAGGCAGGAATTGAGCAATTTATATAATGTTAGACTGATGATAGGTATATGAAAGAGCATATGCAATGTATAATGTAAGTAACTGGAAACATGTTACTATGGTTTGTTTTCTTCTAGATAAATGTATATTCACCTTTGTTTTAAGTGATCATTTAATAAAGGTGTTAAAAAATCAACTTACTCCCTGACTATATTCCACCCTACATTTCCTCATCCATTGTTAAATCTGACCACAAATCAGTAATTTTCTCTGCCAGGTCTAGAGATGCCCCCACCTTCAAATGTGTCTCTATATTTCATAGAATTCACCAGAGTAAAGTTAATTGTAGAAGATCTGCAAAATTCACAATAATCTCTTGCAAATACCTGAGAGCCTTCTTGCATTCACCTCCAGTTTTTACCAATATCTTAACTGCTGTATAGAAAAGTCTATGCCTGTCTGCACTAAATAGAATGGTAAATTAGGGAATACACCTATCTGGTGAAATTACAGTATTAATCATCTCTATAACAAAAGAAAATAAATAATGACAAGTTGTAAGAAATCCTTTTATTTCAACATTATACTGAAATGTACCATCAAGGAACTTTGGAACACCATTAGAAAATCTAAAGATGAGTACAAACATAATGACGTTATTAGTACCAAAGGAAGCTACATATTTTTTTCAGTTATGTGTTAAATTAAGGAATATTGTCCAACAAAGCAATGAGCTCATCAAAATGTTCTGATCCCAAGGATTTAGCCAATATATTAGCAAATTTAATGCTAACTTTACCCCACCTACTCACATTGTTGCTTCTGCTGTCCATGAGTATTTCATTCCCCTGAAATCACCTTGGAATAAGTATTCAAATCTCATTCAAAGGTGAAAAACTAGTACTCCTGTGGGACAAGATAACTCACTAGTCCACATTCTCTTCAATATCAATTATGCACCATCCCATCCTCCAATGAAACTGCTCGTCATCAGCCTGTTAACAGGGAATCTGCCTGATGCCTGGAGAATGACCGCTATGACTTCACTGCACAAGGCTATTCTCCTCTTCAGACTCAGATAATTATACACCCAACAAACTCAGCAGCCTTACATGCAAAACTATAAAATATATTATAGCAGAACTCATTTATGCAGACATAGGCAATGTAACTGAACTAGATCCTACTTAGGTTGGTTTTGCAAAGTGTGGATCTTGAATTTTGACCCTAGTAATCTTCTTTGAAAAGGTTGCAAGGGCTGCGGAGAGTGGTCAGTCTGTGCACATTGACTACCATGACTTGGCCAAGGCTTTTGGCACTCTCCCTTCTGCAACTATTACTGTAAAATTACACAAGCTTAAAGTAAACTCCTATGTTGTCCACTAGATTAGAAATTAGCCATCTAACATCCCAAGTTAAGAAAGTCGCAGGTACTCTCTCTGAACATAAGTGTATAACTATTTATAACTAGGTATAGGGATCAGTGTTGGGCCCTCTCCTGTTTGATATTTATTTTGCAGACATCCAAGTCAGTATCTCAGAAGTATGGTTGACCACATCTGCTGAGTACTTCAATCTGACTCTATTATTTGCTCATCCTCTATTACTAAACTGCTCCAATAAGGGTAAACATATGGATAATACTTGGTGTACTGAAAATGGTCTGAATCTAAATACAAACAAGTTCAGTACTGTATAGTTCAGTAAAAAAGCTGCCCCCACCTCATATGTTATGAGTGGTACTCCTTTTGACAGATATGGTCATAAGAGACCTGGGTACTTAAGTGGACATCTGTCCATCATTGAATTATAGTGTTTCCACCATAGTCATCAAATCCTTCTATCTCACCCAGTTCATTTTGAAAGAAGTCATTGTACTTCCAGTATCAAATAAATCATTAAATATAATGTCCCTTTAGTATGTACAAATCCAAGAATATCAGTCACCTGGAAAGTACCCAGCATTTAATATCCAAAAAAAAAATTAAAGGTTTAAAATCCTTCAACTATCCCACCAGATTAGTACAGCTTTACATATACTCAGTAGCCAGCCATCTTCTCTGAGGTTACTTATGTCTCAGTTTTTTTTACCCATAAAAGACTGAGTCTTGTTTGATAACCTATTTCTTCACAAAAACAGTAGTTCTATAAACATCTGTGCTAGACATATAACACCACACCATTAAATAAACAAGACCTGCTGAAGAGTAAATTTTAACTCAATATATTCTCAGCCTGTGGAGTATGTTATCACTACAAATTAAGTAAAATACTATTCTTTCTGGCTTTAAGGCTAGTCTTGATAATTTGGTTGTTTAGACACACATTTGTCATGTATGGCCCTGCTCGATTTGGGAAGTAAGTACAATTAAGTGCTTATAAAGAGTGACAAGAACTGTTAAGTGTGTCTTTTTGGTTTCTGTCACCATGTATCTAGTATTACTCCTGTGTTCCCATGATGCAATGACAGACAATGATATACATCAGTAACATCCAACACTATACTTTTCAGTGTGCAAACAGCTATCAGAACTGTCTTTAGCTAACTTCATCTATAATTTCTGCTACTAGTTGCATAAAAGAAGACTGCTCCATACTTTTACTCAAACATACTTCCATTACCAGTACATTTTAGCTAAGACAAAGGTAATATAATATATTTTGTCTAGGCTGCAGTTCATTCACATTTGTACCTACTAGACCACCCAGTAAAGGAGTCAACCCAATATAAAAACCTGGGAATAACCATGACCAGTAATCTTGCATTTAAATAGAGTTGCGAGTCAAATGGAATGCATGTTTAAAAATATTAGCACAAGAAATGAGATGTGTTTTATATTACTATATAAGACTGTAGTAGGCCATTCTTATAGTACAATAGCATGTTTTATATATACACTGCAGGTCAGTTGAATTAATTTGACAGAGTACAAAGAAAATTCATGAAAAGTATTTACGTCACAAATATTACAGCTACAATAATAAATATAAAAACCTCTGTTTATTTACTATTCATTATCATTACATCTTTAAAAAATTATTTGACTACAAAGTCTTTCATGATGCTAGTTTATAAGCTATCTTGGATGTAATAATTTACAGCTGTAGGTTAACAGCAAGACATTAGACTATGAAGTTGGAATTAGGTGCTATAAGGCCATAATTACATCACTCTTAATGAAGTCAAAGATTGGTGATATTATGAAATAAATTACTACTTTATATTAGAGACAATAAGAAATGACAATCCTTTTAGAGACATCTATATTGATGGGCTTGGGATGAATTGTAATCACACTGCTTAATTTGGAGACGTTTGTTCCAGAGAAGGGGTAGGCAAGGCATGACAAATAATCTTTTTTTGTTTATTTGTTTAAGCAGATTTAGATCTCTGATCTTAGTGTTTGTAGAATTATTGCACTTCTGAATCCATTATGTCCTGATAAGCAAGGCACACATCACCTCTAAGGAGTCTATAGGATAGTGAAAACTAGAATAGAGCTTCCATTCTCTCAGTATTTTTAGGCCATTTATCTTTTTAGTTAGGAACTTTGGTGGTCTTTCCAGTTGCATTGCGTATGTTTTAATACATTCCTTTTCTAGTTGAAATATTCTTTCTTACAAGAACTGAGACTGTTAAAAAATCTGCTTCATTGTTACAGATTGTACCAGTAGTTAAAATCTTTTACACTCCGATGTCAGAAAACGGATTAACAACATTATGAATTAGTTCACTAATGTCTATGCTTGCACCTGGTGCTGCAGCCATCTGTATCTCTTTCTTCATGATGTGGCAAACTGTTATTCATGTTCTTGCCATACAGCCTTGAAAATTAACTGTCTGTTTGCCAGTTTTCAAGTGCTCTAACAACCCACATACTTCCAACACCACAGATGTAAGTTATTGGTTTAGTAAAATCAATTCCTCCAGAACCATATCGGTAGACAGATCCAAGTTAGCATCTTATGATGATAAATCCTTGAGGAAACCTACCATTTCACAAATGAAAATGAACCAACTCCAAACTGCAACATAGAAACTTAAGAGTGATAAAACCACAAAACCAGTTCTACTGAAATAACCGCTAGCAGGAGACTGTAGTATAGATTTTTAGCACTTTCATACTTTCTTTATTAGAACTTCACCAGGCATATCTGGTAAAACACTTATAGTAAGTTCAAGACCCAAACTTAAGGTCATGTGACATTTTGAAGCACTCAATGTCAAGAATCAATGTATGAATGAATGATCACTTGAAATCATGTGATTCCCTAAACCAATAAGCATACAGAATCAATTTATGAATAAAAGATCTATTTAAGGAATTTATAAAGCCACAGATAAAATGTAATAAATAAGCAAATGAAAGAACTTTTTCATTAAAATCAAATAGATACTATTGAATTACAGCCTTTGTGCTAGCAAAAACCATTTTAAATGTATGCATTCATGTAACCCCGGTCTTTTATCAGCAGGCAGATATATTTGCCATTCATCCTCATGGCATTCTAATAGTGCATTCTGATTCCCTGTGAAGTTTTCAGATCTACTTTGTCCAACACAAAGAATTGAAACTTTCTGAAATTGTCACAGCAAACTGCATGTTTTGCTAATGCATTATTGACATCTTTATTTGTTATGGCTAAAACATGCTCATAGGTTCTACTAGCTAGCTTTCTGATAGTCTTCTCAATATAATAACAAGGGCTTGTTTCATCGAAAGCTAGGTAAACAATGCCATGGGAATTGCAATTAAATCTTTCTTTGGCAGCAATTGAGTTATCAACTGATTTTAAATATATACTAGAACTGTTGCTAATATACCTACAATACTTAACATTTCTCACACTTGAAAGTGCCGCATACACATCTGATAACTGACTTGAATTGTAACTGTGAAGAAGATTCTTTTAACAGCCCCGGTTCTTGTAAGAACGATATATTTCAACTAGAAAGGTCTATTTTTAAGCTTAAAACACTGCAATACAAAATTCATTACCTACAAGAATGTATTAAAACACAGCAAGTCCCCTTTGTTTTAAGAATTTACAAATTCTCAAATGGTGTGGAGCCAGGGCACAAGTTATTTGTGGTCTTGGTTAAATTATTTAATAGCAAGGGGGTAACTATGATGAAATGTTTGGTGGAAGACTACCAAAAAAAATCAAATTATTGGAAGAGAACATTTGTATGCTTAATTATGCTATTAAAAACTATGCTCATTTCCTGCAATTCAACAGTTTATATTATGGCATTATTGCCAAAACTAGTAGGTTGGTGTCAATAACTATTAATACAAAGCTTATTGATTAGGCACAGTGTATATTTTGAAAAAGAGAAAATCATTTCAGAATAATTTTAATCATGAACAGGTCAAGATCTCAATATATACTTTTCACATGAATAAAAACTTGACTACGCTGTCTACCAATATGAGAGAACAGCCTGAGACTTCAACACTGAACAACAGAGAACAACCCACTGTGTTGTCAACTTCCCCTTTTGTCATGAAACCCCCCCAAAACAACAAGAACTACACAGTGGCAACCCAAAGGAAAGGGTCATGGAAGAGGGGAAAGGAAGAGGGAAAAGAAGGAACGGACTGACACAAAGGTCATTGTCAATTTAAGCAAAGTAATTTAGAATGATGAGAAAGTTTTCTTTTTGTCTAAAGGTTTTTCTTTCATTCCCACACAAACAGCTAACATGACTAAGGTCCTTGTGGATTTAAAACCTTGTAGATTTAAAACTTTACATTTGTAAACTAAATTTGAAATAATACGAAAAAAAGCAGCAAACCAGGTAACAACAATCCAAGACCAGGAAGCAGAGCGAGAGCAAGTGATAAATAAAATCAACGTCCTTTATTTTAGAAAAAACAAAAACTCTTAACCACAAGCGCTTTCACTCAGACAATTCTGAGCTTTATCAAGTGATACCATTTTGTTACATAAAGTACCTTATATACCTTGTCAGTCATTTCATAAATTGAAAGAACCTGATGGCGATTAATCCCTTAAAGGGAAACTTAAACATTTTGTAAATATATTAAAACAAGTGTAATTTACCAATACTTCCTAAGCTGAGGAATGAACAATGAAAAATGTCATATGTTAGATGCACAAACTCATTAAAAACCAATAAATTAAAACATTATTTACCAGTAAGAAATGCTGATTGTTTAAAAATATATACAAAATATTACATCTTAGTTAGTGTTAACATATTAAAATATAATGAACATTAGCTTGATGTCAAAATCTGAACCATCATTAGAACCCCCCTTTTCTAAATGTTCATATCAATAAAATCTATAGATGGCAAAATTCAGCCACCTTAATTCTTGTAAATATCTATTTATTTGTTTAGAAACTCATCTTTAATAAATATATAAATAAAAAAAACAAAGGTTTATTGAATTGTTACTAATGTGCATCCCCCCAAAAAACAAAAACTGAACATATACCTATAACTTTGGTCTGGTAGAATCAGATGTTAAAAATTAAAGCCTAATAAATGAGTGTAGCTACAGTCTTGCCCTTCTTAATTTCAGCACTGGTTTAATGCTAATGGTGCCATTGAGCCCAGGAGATCTTCCTGCATCTAACCTTAACTGCCATAAGAGCTCACGATACTCAAGGGTCGATTCCCAATCGCCACCCCTAGCATCCAACTCCACTTATTCGAGCGAACAAGTTATAAGGTACTTTATGTAACAAAATGGTATCACTTGATAAAGCTCAGAATTGTCTAAATTTGAAATACTTATTAAATGATATTCCTCATTTTGATAACACTAATAAAGTGATTTCTCTAAAAATCTCTAACAACCCCACCCTTCATAGTACATTATACATAGGCTTTTCAGGATGTCTGAGAAAATGATTTAAGAGGTAGTTTAGGTTTCAAACCAACATTTTTTATAATTTATCTTACAATGAGAGGTAAGCTTTAAAACACTTGTCTATGAATAAGGATATTTGGGTTATGATAGCTGACAAGGGTTGGAGAGTATGGATACCAATGATTATGTCAAGGCTAAAATAAATCTTTTAGCAGATGACTCATGTTATGAAGAAGTTTCAGAAGAGAACAGTGGATCAATAGGTGCAGAAGAGAATAGTGTCAAACTGACTAGCAAATTTTTCAGAAAAGATACATTTTCAGTAATTATTTACACAAATGAAGTCCAACTGAAAAAAATGAGTTATTAAAGGACAATTTATTAGGCTGAGTAGGCTCACAAGTGAAGACAGTACTTTTTTCAAAGAAGCAGAACATCTTAAAACTCTTTTTCTTGGTAGGGGTTATGAAATTAGATTGTCAAACATAATACAAGAAGTAACTGCAGCTAGACAATATAAGGCAAGACCCATTTTAAATACTTTTCCCTTTAACATCACAATGAAAATAGTTCAGATGTCATTAACAATACAACAAGTGCAGAATATTGGGTGATAGGGCATTCCCACTGCCTATTGTTACTGAAATGACTATCATCAAAAACATTTTAAGTAATAACTAGAAAATAATCTTAGGAAATAAAGAAATGACTGAAGTTATAGGAAATAAGCCACAATTTACATTAAAAAATCCACAAATGTTAAGAATATGTTAGAAAGATCTATCAGTTGAAGTTCAATTATCATAAGCATATGTGGGGCTTTCAAGTGCTGGAAATGCAAGTATTGTAGGCATATTAGCAGCAGTTCTAGTATATTTTTAAAAGCAATCGATAAAATAATTGTTTGCCAATGAAAGATTTAATTGCAATTCCCATTGCATTGTTTACCTAGCTTTCGGTGAAACAAGCCCTTGTTATTATATTGGGAATGTTTTAGCCATAATGAGTAAAGATGTCAATAATGCATTAGCAAAACATACAGTTTGCTGTGAAGATTTCAGAAAGTTTCTGTTTTTTGTGTTGGACAAAGTAGATCTGACAAACTCCACAGGGAATCAGAATGTACTATTAGAATGCCATGAGGCTCGATGGCAACTACATCTGGCTGCTGATAAAAGACCGGGTTACATGAATGCATACATTTAAAATGTTTTTTGTTAGAACAAAATCAGTAGTATCTGTTTGATTTTAATGAAAAAGTTCTTTCATTTGCTTATTTGTTACATTTTAACTGATTCTTGACACTGATTTTTTTTCAAAAGGTCACATGACTTTAAGTTTGGGTTTTAAATTTACAATGAGAGTTTTAAGAGATACTTTTGATGATGGTCTAATACAGATAGGACAAAAGCGCTACAAATGTACACCACAGTCTCTTGCTAGCTGTCATTTCAGTAGAATTGGTTTTGTGGTTTTATCAATTTTAAGTTTCTACTTTGCAGTTTGGAGTTGGTTCAAAATACATTTCATTTCATGACAGGAGACTATCTGTGCTCCATCATTACCCATTTATTGCCAGTTATAGCAATAGAATCCAATATGCTTACAAAGGAAAGGCATTGACTTGGCTCCCCATGATTCATTTATCACAAGTACTGACATCATACAGGAGACTATATAACAACTACCTTATATACACTGAAAATAGCCAGTAGTAGTAGTAGTAGTAGTAGTAGTGTAAGCAGGTAATTTGTTATGCCATAAGCTTCCATAAACCCTGTAGTTGAGTATAGTATATTTAGATAGTATTCACTGTAGAGCTTTACAACATGCATTTTGTACCACAGTGATTTAATTGCACATACTAAAAATAATTGTAATTGAATGTGGAAACTAACAGAAATTAGTAGTTGTGTTAACATTGAACAAGCCTAAAACTCTAGGAGAGTGCCTATGGCCTAGTAGCAGTGTGCTTCTAGGACAATGTAATGTGTGTCAGATGGCTTGTTTCGCTGGTGCTGGCACTGCTTGTCATTCTGTAGAATGACAGAGTTTAGGACAGGTTATGGATCCAAAAGAAATCACCATGTAAGAGCAAGCGGACGGTGCCCTGTGAGACAGCCTTGTTCACCTTTAATGACATAAATCTACATCCTAGCTGACAGTTATTAAGGCTCATTTATAGTCAAAAAACAACTCTATATATATATATATATATATATATATATATATATATATATATATATACATATCCCATCAAAAAAGTTGCCTTATTGCTTCAAAAGAGCACTGCCCCAAATGTGTCTTTTATGTGTTGGCAGATTGACATGGATGTGGGATTTAAAGTACAAATGCTGATCTTGTGAATATCTCAATATTCTCTGGCAACTATATGTATCACATGCACAGATAACATTGCAAAAAATAAAGCAGAGGAGATTAGATTTATTACAGCTTCCCAATACTTTCAAGGTGCAAAACCTACTACCTCGAGAAAACAACTTATTTCAGAATGGCAGACACATAAGGATATCTCATGAATATGCATGGTGGTTTATGCACACTGGTTTACCAGTGGTGACCAGGATGTAAAGAGAGAGGGTAGAGTGCCATTTTATAAACTGATACCTACTGGACAGTTTGCATTTGAATCATAGAAGGGTGGGCTGAGATAGACCTACTGCGGGTTTACCTTTATATATGCGTACTGCACATGTGAGAATGCAAAATGTTCGAAAGGACTTTTTTAAAAGTTTTGAAATATCAAACAAAAATGCTTCAAATGTGCAATGAGTGAATGCACAGTGACATTCGCTCATTGCAGATTCTGCATTTTGGGTGCGGATTGCACTATAGTTGGGATCGAGAAATGGACCCTTTCCACACTGTAGTGCAATCTTATATTAAAGTAGGGGGGGTGCATTACATTGTGTGTTTGACATTGTAGTTTGAAACTCAGTGAATCTGCTGTTTGATTTTCTGAGTTTCGAACTTCAGTGACGTTCGACATGCAGAATTTGTCATTTCAGTTCACACAACTGGCTGATTGATAATATGATTTTCTACTATATAAAGGTAAACCCCTAGTGTGGACATTTGAAGTAGAAGTTTGCTATGACAAACTGTGTCAAAGACTTTAGACAAGTCTAGAAATAAGGAGGAGACTAGTTTGGCATTATCTCTAAAGCTTAGAAGTGCAGTGTTAGTGCAATGAGAATGACAGAAACCTTGTATGGAGGATAGGAATTCTTACTACAGGAGATGGTTTAGCAATTATTTTTGTATACATTCAGGTATTTTGGTAAAGGGGGATATGACTGCTATAGTGTTGAATTTCTTCTTTTGTGTAGATGGATGATGTATATTTTTTCCCCACAGATAAGGAATGTGAGTTGCTGGACTGACCTGTTTATAAGGATTGAGACAGGATAGGCAATGTTATCAGCTGCTATTTTAGAGTACTCATTTTCAAGGTCGTCAGCTGAAGTATGGCATGGTTTGAGTTTAAAAGTAGTTTTATACAGGATGTGGGCACAGGTTTGAAGGTGAAAGTGGGTTTTGTGATATGCGGATATGGGGTAGGCTTGAGATTGGATGCTGGGGAATCCTTGTTTAGAGATGCTATACTATCTACGAAATAAGACTCGAATTCTGTTGCAGTTTTGAGTGGTGAGTTATAAGGCCTGTACATTTGTAGAAATATCATTTTTACATTTTCTGGTTTGGCATCTGGGGATTGAAAAGCCCTTTTCATAACTGTACATAATATGAGTTGCAGAAATTCTACTGTAATAGTTCTAACACAGTGGTATCATTACAACAGATTTTGCCTTTTTGAGTTTCACAGAATAAAAGTAGTTCTTTTATTAGTAAATTAAAAAAAATTGTGTGTGTGTGTGTGTGTGTGTGTGTGTGTGTGTGTGTGCGCACGCACATAAACAACAGTCTGTCTATATTATTGACAGGAGCTCTGCTGTAATTTTTTTTCACAGCATAGCCCAGCAATTGCTATGGATCACACACATCATCATTACAAATGACAAGAGGATTATTATCAAATTTCCCATCATAGTCAGTGTGTTATATGTTTGAGAAATGTCAAGAAAAACACCTGGAGATCAGAGCAATGTAACCAGTGGATTATGCAGGGATTAATATTTGAAGAGGAGAGCTTGTCAATTATGCTATTTTGGTGGGGTATATTCAAAGGCCTTAGGTCCAGTCATGTAGTTTGTGCCATCTGGTCATTATTCAGTACTTCATTTACCTTCTCAAGGAAGACCACCAGATTTAATAGATAGAGTCTACCTTTAATAAAGCCATATATGTTTGCATTAAGAAATTGTAGGCTACCTATAACTTTATTTATTAATAACATGATGCATGTACCATTATTTTACAAACAGTACTGGTAAAGCTAATTGGTTGAGATTCCCAAGGTCAGTGGTAGGGTCACCTTTGGGTGCCTCAGTCATGTATCTAGTGGAGAGGCTAAGACTGAATACATTTGGAAATGCATTAGTGAGGTAGTATATGGTACAGACTGCCAACAGCCTGATGCATTATCAGCACCCATAGAACTAGTGTTTTGGATTTGGAGACAACATTTAAGACTGTTTTAGATGTAATTTCAGTGGGAGGCAGGACCTGAGTGGCAAGGGAAAGGAAACTCAGAGGTGGGAGTAGGGACAATTTTGAACTAAATTTAAAGGTAGGAGTATTGGTGATATTCTCAGGGTTGGAATAGGTAGTGCCATTTAAGGTCAGGTTCATGCATTTTGGGTACTATAGCTGAAATTACTTACATAGCTAAAGGATGCAGTATGTTCACGACAGTAACTATATCACCTTAGCTTTCGTGAAGTGTTCATAGGTTTCAGACAACCTAGTTTTTCACTGTTCATGAGCAGTCACAGACAACAATCTGCTGTTACACTTCAAGGCAGTCTAGCTTATGCAGCACCAAGCTAGCCAAAGCACGACGAGGAAGAAATAAAAGGCTGAGGAGTCAGCTCTTGCAAAAAACTACTAAGCAAACTGTATACATAGAGGGTGCCTGTACATGATCTAATGATACAGAATTTCAGATTTGTCATGGGTAGAACCACAACTGGATCATCTGTTCACTAAACTCAAAGTTGGTTGAGGAGCAAAAAAAAAAAGCTTCTCAAAATTAAAGACTGAAAAAAAAAACAATAGCACAGCAAGTTGCTTGATACAAATATGATAGACAAGATAGACAAACAGCTTGCAATGGTTAAATAGTTAAATCATAACACACTGTGTGAACAGCTGTGACTACAAATTCATTATTGGCATTCATTTTTGAAGTCATGACATCCTGTCAGCTTTACAAAACGTTAACATTACTGTACTTTAACATCAACAGTGTCCATGCCGTTAGGTAGAGTGTCCAATATTCTACTTCCTATGGTAGGTTAGGTGCAGAAGAATATCACAGTGGAACCTAAGCTTTGCCATGACAGTGAACATGTGGTTACATTTCACTTTTAAGTCTCGATCAGCTATTTGATTGTGACTGTTGTGCACATCAGTGCATTCCTATTGGAATGCCAGGTCCGTGTGTGTTTGTATACCTTTGATTAACTACCATGACTACTTATTTATCCTTCCTGAAGTATAACTCATATAGAACATTTCCTGCATACACTGCAGTCTCAGCTGACATGAGGGACACATTATGGAACATAATTTTACACTAAGCCTGGTAATAATCCATATATTCTAACATCCATTGTGCAGATGTAAGGTATGCATCCCTCTTCTGAATGACATGCATTTTCCCAGATACTTCCTGGATGCCACAAACCTGTCATGCAATGCTCACTGTGTAATATGTGTCATGGGTGGTACATCCACACTATCATCCTGGCTATCATTATCTTCACTGGTATAGGATGCTGGACATATAAGGTGCAACTATCACATAAACACTCATGTACTGCATCTGCAACCATTGATAATATGGTAAAAAACAAATCACCATTTCACTTTTAACATACCTTTGGGATGTAAAAGCAAACTACAGAGCCTAGCAAAAACCCACATAGATGCATGAAGGATATGCAAACTCCACACTGAAGACACATCAGCTGAGAACTGAACTGACAAACCAAAAGCCGTAAGACAGTAACAGTGAGCACTGCAGCACTGTGCACTGTTAAAACTGTGCACTGCATCACTGTGCAGCCCTATTGTTGGTAGAACATCAGTGCAGTGAACACCTAACTAGGGTGCTAGCTGTAGAAAAGACTGAGAAATATGTCAGCTTGGATAGTAGTAATATTTAAAGACCCCATTGAGACTAAGCACAGCAAATGCAGCTTTTAATTCCCCAAAACCTACACATCCCCCTACCTTCCTTTAAACCTCTGTCATTTTCTCTAGATATATTATCTATTACATTTTTTTGTTTTTTTTATTGGTGAAACATATTTTTCTCAAATAATATCACTTTGTGCATAAAGCCTCACTTAAAACATCTAGGTCATTTTACAGGCAATTGAATACTTTAATGGAATACGAAAGTCATATACAAGATCAAATAAGAAAACTGATTACTCCATTTATGCATAATAGTTTTGCAAAAATTGAGTTCACACATATTTTTAAAAATATAAATCGATTTTACTATTAAAAACAGTTACTGCCTGCCTAACAACCAATAATTGCATGGCATATTTTTATTAAGTCTACACATTTCATTTTTTTTTGGTTTTAGCAATATAATCATTTAATCATGCCCACAAATATTACTATTCCCTACCACATTTACATTAATGCAAGTAAATTAATTGCCATACCTATGTCTTTTCTGCAGTGTGTCTTATTATCCAGTAATATATCCTCACACTATCAAAGCAAGTATTATATTGACTGCTATTTAATATGTTGTGGGCATGCTATGGCTGGCTGCCAGCAGAAAAATCCTGTGAAAGATTCCCAGCAGGATTACAATACTGTTGTAATAAATTTAACTCACAATAAAGCTCATGCGTATGAGACGGTTCAGACACATTTATCTGTTCAGCGTGTAAAGTTACCTATTTATGGCCTGGATTTAGCACTGCCATTTCTCTTAAGTAAAATTCTTCATGATAATATTTCAGTATTATTCAAACAGCTGATGCTTCTATTCTGTTGTGATTGTTTATGGAGATAAATTAAATGCATTTTGTCTCGGTCAGCTGAAAAACAACGTATACAAGAATACAAGCAGTATAAATCATTCTGAGTATTATGTTGTTACTATTTTCCAAAAAATGAAAAACACATTTGAGAGTAACCTGTTTCATTTCTTATAATTTAAGTTTGTGCATCTTTTTTGTTATATTGGCTTAAACAAAAATACATATTTTTATTATTCTGAATTTTGTTGTGTCAGAAAATAAGGATACTCCAAATTAAGATGCTATAAATCAGGCAGGAGTGTTCCAAAACAGGCAGCATTGTTTTTCTAATACAAACAATGATGAAATCATTATCCTCAAACTTAACACTTAGTGGTTATTATTAAATCAGGACAGCAGCTTCTGGTGGGCAGAAGAAACTATAACTTAGATATGTTCAAAATGACAGAACATTAGTTTCATACATAGTGCTAGGTGGTATTCAATTTTCCAAAGGTAGAACTCATTTTCTTCTAATGCTGAAAGTCAGAATCCAGAGACATGTTTGTATTCCTTAATTCCTTCTAGTAAATTTTTTTTTTGTTGATATTATTAGTTTTAAAACTGTAATTATTAAATTATGCATAACTCAAGGAAAGCATTTGGTCATTAAATTATGCACTTTCTTTCTTACATTCCTCTATGGAGACATTTTTACTTGTGTTGTGCTAGATACATTATCTGTCAAATGCTTTTTTTCCTTGATGTTAATGTGGAATTGTCTATGGTTGCATAAAACTTATTGCTACTCTGCAATAGCTGTCTCTACATCATATGTGGATAACACACTCAAGGTGCAGACAACAGGCATTCAAATAATGTGCAAAAAGCTGTCTGAGGAGAGAGAGTAATGAAGACTCAGCACCTGCTCACATCTGCCAGGAAGGAAGACTGAGGGTATATGTCTTGGGTTGTTCACTTATATAGCTATAGAGCAAACTAGAGACAGGAAAAATGTTGACCTACAAGGGAGGCTATTGATAAAAACTTCACTTGTAAAAATAGATGATGAGTTTTCTAACCTCCTATCTATATGTCAAACATTGGAACCTGGCTAACATGTGCAGCAAATAGTAGGAATTTAGAATAAAATCCTAATGTAGCTGCTTGCATGATTGCCTCTCTACAACTGTGTTATTGCCATATAAAGCAGAATGAATGGGTATTTAAAACTATGGTGATGACTTGATCTGCAGGCAGAGGTGAAAAGAAAGAGATCAAAAACGAATGAACATATATTGCTGATTAAAATTAGCATATATAGGTAACAGATGTTTTGAGGGTACAGCCCCCAAGTCTTGTGCTTCAGGAGTGAAGCTTATTTGCAATTATGATTTTTTAGTGATTACGTGTTTTCAAATGAGAAATCCTTTAGGAAATGTTGCTCTTTTTATGACACTTGTGAGTGTGAATTGCAAAACAGATATATTTCTGTCGTGTAGCCTTGTTGTGATGTGTGTTCATATATTTATCGATTCATTCTAGGATGTGAATGGCAAGACTATTTCGTGCCTGTTCTGCACAGACTATTTACTCTTCCTTCAAAGAAAAATCCGCAAACTGTGTAAAACACTGCACCAGTTTATTGAAAAAGAACAAAAAATCATTGAGCGCTCTCACCCAAAAAACAATTCCAGGGCTTCTTCAGAGAGTCTTGAGCAAAAGGGCTCAGTGAATTGTTTTCTCCAATAAAATTTTATTATTTTATAGAAGAGGTAACAGATAAAACAGTGCATAAAGTTACATAAAGGTTCATTTTTTTTTTTTTTTGAGAGTCAACCTTAGACATTATATACTCCCTAAAGACATAAAACTATAAACCTATATACACATATATACAAATATATATATATATATATATATATATATATATATATATATATATATATATATATATATATATATATATACATATATACAAGACATGCTACAGCAAGCAATAAATGAGGATAACTAAGAGGTTCTACAGGGAGCCTTGATTTCTGGAGTAATATGTGGGTGCCCATCAAAACAAAATTAATGAGTTGTATCAGCCTAAATTAAAACAATTAAACATTTATTCAATCATCCTAGATAATGTCGAAAATAAGTTTCCAAAATTTCTGATAGTATGCTTGTTTGTTAAGGTTATTTGTAAATATGTTTTGTGAGGATATATATTTTATTGCTAGATTCCTGAAACTAATCCATGGTAATTTGGTGTGATCTAACCAATTTTTAGTAATGCAGAACTTAATGAGTGAACAAAGGGTAATAACCACATGTAATTTCAAATTAGATAAACTAATGTCTGTAATATGTAAAATCGATAGTTCCCAAGATAGGGTAGACTTTTGATAACCCATTTTTCCTAATCTAACTTTGAGAGAGCACCAACGTTTATAAGTGTGGTTGCATGACCATAGGATGTGTAAGAGGTCTGCTTGAGGAAAGGACCAGCATGAGCATGGGGGGGGGGGCATTTGGCTTCAATTTATTTAGTCTGCAGGGTGTAAAAAATAAGAGTTATCATTAATCATTAATTGAGTGTAGATTAGCATTTTGAAAGTGGAAAATTTAATAGTGGATTGTATTGCTCTAAGTTTTTGGTCCTTCCTGAGGTTGACATGTTGATTCTCATAATTAGGAAAAAGAATTGTATTATGAAATTTAGAGGCCACCAGCAGCTTATATGTATTTGATATCATATTTTTTTTCCTGGTTAAGATATTAATGAAGTCTCTTACACAAGTTACATCAGTTTCAATAATCAATTTATCAGCAACTGTAGTTGTTATAAGTTCTCTTACTTGACGTAAGATAATAGTGTATTTCTGACTTAAGTTCAGTTCACATCTCAGTTCTCATAGGGATTTCTCTTTAAATCTATGTATATCTCATATCATATATTCTTTGATTAGAGGATATAAAGGATAGTCTGCGAGATTACTCATTTTGTTGTTTAGTCTGATATTGGGGTTCATATGAATTGGTTGGATCTAAGGAAGGGTCTCATCTAACTCCATATATTTTAATAAACACTGAAAGGTTTTAACTCTTTGTTTTAGAATTCTACTCACTGGAAGGTTGTTTAAGCTTTCATTTGTTAAGAAAGGGAGGGCTTTGGGATTACATTTATTGCTGCTTACATGGTTGTGCCAAATCCTCATCCAGAAAGGGTGCCAAGTGTCTTCCTTTAAATCAAAGTTTGATATTAAGATAATACTATTAGCGCAAATAATCCAGTAATATAGATGGAAATCTGGCAAGTCCAATCCTCCCTTTCTTTTCAGATAACATCATTTTTGATAGTTTATTCTAACTGCTCTTGGAAACCAAATAAGTTTGGCCAGCTCTTTACTGACTTTTTGGAAAAAAGTGTTAGGGATGACCAGGTTTGAAGCATTAAATTCATACAAACGTTTAGGTAAGACATTCATTCTGACAATTGCTACTTTAGATAGCAAGGACAACTTTACTAGCTGCCATCTATGAAGGTCATGTAGAATGCCTGTCCATGTTTTCATGAGGTTGGTTTGATACATGGTTATAGGAGTATGCTCAAATTGTATCCCTAGGTACCTGAAAGAGTATTCTATTTTAAAAGGAGCTTCTGATAGTAGGTATTCTTTGTAATATAGTGGATTAATAGGAAAAATAAGTGGCTTTTTTGATTAACTTTATAGTGTGAGACCTTTGAGAATCTATAAATTGTATTAATTAGCTTCTTAATATCAGAGATTGGACACTCAAAGTATAAATTTAGATTGTCCGCATAGGCAGATAGACTTACTCTAACATTCATAATTCTTGGAATGGAGTGAAAGGTGGCTTGGAAAATATAAAGTAGTTGAAGCTCTAGGTATAAGTTAAAGAGCTGGGCTGTAAATGGGACAACCCTGTCTAGTACCATTACTAATTTTAATAGGTTTAGATAAGGTCTTATTTATATAGAGGTAAGCATGTGCTTTTTATATAGAGTTTCAATAATATTAATGAAACCTTGGGTGATGTTGAAATGAACCATAATCGTAAATAGGAAGTTCCAGCTTATTGCGTCAAATGCTTTACATGCTTCAATTACTAATGCATAGCTTGGATTCTTGACCTTTTTATTGAGATGTAACAAAGCGTCTAAAGGTAAGGTATTTTCCCAGGTCTGTCTGTTTGACATAAAACCAGTTTGTTCAGGGGTAATTATAGAGGGTATAACTTCTTTCAGTCTCTCAGCTAGGATTGAAGACAATATTTTAATGTCTACATTAATTAAGGAAATTGGACTATAATTGTGTGGGTTAGTCCATACTGTTTTTAGGTATAAAAATTGTTTTAGAATTATTTAGGTGACAATCAGATATACCGTAAGTCTTAATATAGTTATAAACTTTCAAAAGAATAGATGACAGCATCTGCTTAAATACTTTGTAACATTGTGTGGTATATCCATCCAGACCTGGTGCTTTACCCTTTTTTAATCTCCCTATAACACCGATTATGTCTTGCTGATTCAGGGGAGCATTTAAGAGTTCAACGTGATTATTTTGTAATTTAGGGAATGTAATATTATTAAGGAAGCTTATAATTTCCTCAGAAGAAAGTTGCTGCTTATTCAGGTCATATATTTCTAAATAGATCTGATGAAATAGATCTAAAATTTGTGTATCTGTTTTATAAATCTTATCTTGGTATTGACTTAGTGATATCCTAGATGTTTCTTGTTTGTTTGGAATAATTCTAGCCAAAACTTTAGATGGGAATTGTGCCCACTCTGAATATTTAGCTATGCATCTAGCTCATACATAGAGTAATTATGTTGGTGTAATTCATATAATTGTCTTTGGGTATTGTTAATTAAGCTTTCAATATCAGGGTTTGGGTTAGATTGAAGTTTCTTTTCTAAATCTATCAAGTTAGCTATTAATTTATTTTCTTTTTCATTAAATAATCTTATAAAATAAGTTGCTTTCTGAATAAGGACCCTCTCATCTGCTCTTTGCAAGCTGCCCATTGGATATCATATGGAATGTCGGTACTCTCCATATTTGTATCCAAATCTATTAAGATATCTGATACCTCTCGGACTACCTCAGATCCAAGAATTAAGTTATTATTTAAGGACCAATTACAGTTTCTGATCCTTTTAACTGGATTATTAGGAAGATTTAGTCTCAAGGTAATTTTTGAATGATCCGAAAAGTGTCTTGGTTCCGCCGAATATTTAATATCCCCTTCTGCCAGAGTCTCAGAAATAAGGAAACGTCTATTCTTGACAAGGTATTGTGGCATTTAGAGTAATATGTGTATAAACCTTTTCTTGCCTGACCTTCCCCATATGAAACAGGATCTAATAACCCAAAATCTACTATAAGTTCATCTAGGGCCATTGATGCTTGCACATTTTGGGATAAGAGATTACTGGTATGATCTATCTCTGGATTGATAACTGCATTCCAGTCCCCACCTAATATGCATTCATGATCAGGGAATTTACTTAGAATATTGCATATTTCTAAGATGAAATCTTCCTGTTTTTGGCAAGGACCATAGACGTTGAGGAAAAGAGTTGGTTTTCTGTTGAAAGAGTTTAGAGCTATAAAATAGCACCATCTGCCCCTTTCGTCAGAATAGTGATCTGTAATTATTTGCTGAAAATATATTTTAACAATAATGGCTTCACCTTTAGAATTGGAGTTCTCCCCGGCTGCAAATATTGCTTTAATCCATTTTTTATTTAAGACACCTTTCCATTCCTCTGTAAGCATATGCGTTTCTTGTAAAAAACAGATATGTGCCTCAGATTTGAAAATTAAGTGTAGTAATAGATTTTTTTATTTTTATCTTGCAGCCCCCTCACATTCCATGAATCAATAATCCAATGACCTAAGATCAATTATTTAAATACATGTTACTATAAATGTAGTATGATACTTCTACTTGGCAAGGCTCCAGGAGGTATTGACAATGTAAGAAAATATAAAGATAGAAACAAAAATAAAAAAGGGGTACACAAACGGGTATCATTTCAGCAGTAGCATCAAACACTTTCAAAAATAAACCTGTGCCTAGCCACCTACCCAACTTATTTGAAAGAGTATAAGGAAATAAGTTTGCAGATACAAAACCTAATGAAAGTTTTTTAGTTTGAGAGGTTATATAACCTATAAAGGACATTACAAATATTTCTTTAACCAATTTAACAATTTGAAAACATCTATACAATAAAAGATCAATTCCTAGAGTCATCATCCCTTACCCTTCTTACATAGTATCCATTTTACTCCTAAAAGATATATGAAAGTAGCCACAATAAAAACAAACAAAAACTACTCTTGACCCATTTCTAGGCAGGACTATACATATTAGGTATCAACAATGAGTGGGATACCTGAGTATAGAAAGGTTACGATGGGTGAAAAAGGGAGTTTTTACCACACATGCATCATCTAATTAACCTTATATTAAGAGCTATTAAGTATCTTCTTCTTCTTTCGGCTTTTCCTGGTTAAGGGTCGCCACAGCGGTTCACTTGTCCGCTCATGATTGGCAGTGAAGTTTTACGGTGTCGAGTTGCCAGCCCGGCGCCCAACCTTCCACAGAAGGCACACACATGCACACACTCACACCTAGGGCCAATTTAGAGTGTCCAATCCACCTACAGCATGTCTTTGGGATGTGGGAGGAAACCGGAGCACCCGGAGGAAACCCACATGACCACAGGGAGGACATGCAGACTCCGCACAGAAGGCACCCCAGCCGAGGATTGAACCGGAGAACCTCTTGCTGTGAGGCGGCAATGCTAACCACTGCACCACTGTGGCTGCCCTTATTAAGGGCTATTAAGTATGTACAAGGATAATTCAGGGACTTAAAATGAGCAGTACAGTAAGTCATAGCATGAAGTAACATATTATAACATCAACAATAAACTTTGCAAATGGGGTTATACTTAATTCTAGCCCCAACAAAACACAGGTGTAGTTTAAACCACAGTCAGTAAAAGACCAGCAAGAGAAAAGTGTACAGATGTAGTCTGTTTGTTATCATGAAACACAAAAGGTAACTATATTGAGAACATGATGTCAAGCACCATACATCTGCGTTTGATTAACTTAAAACAAATATATGTAAACAATACATGAGTGCTGATTGATATCATCCCTAGTATTAACAAAACTCCTGGTATCTTAATAACGACAGCCTTATTATTAACCGAAAGCTAGTTAATATTCGTGACAAAAATATAACTGTTTTGCGTAAGATAGTCCTGAACAAGCATAAAATATAGTGCTGACAATTTTCTTCCAAGTTTATGTTGAGCTATAACTGAAGCTAAAAAAAATCCTTGACAAACACTGCTTACTACAACTCCTATTATTGTGTCAGTAGACAACACACAAATCAAGAAGCATACACAACAGTTGAACAGTAAATAGATTATATCTTCTTGATTGAAGATAATTACCCACGGAAATGATGCACTTGTTAAAGACTTATTTCGGATGTTTCATTTGCAGAGCCCGAGATTCACCGAGGCATAGCTTGAGTGTCTTTCCGTAAGGGGAAGGTTAAGGTTGTATGAAGCAGGAAGAAGTAATGAGAATTTGCACCTACCTTCCAACAATTACAAGCGAGTAAGTTCCATAAAGGCAGCTTCCTTTCTAACAAGTACTTCCAGTTATATTATTTAACCTTAAGAAAATTAGGCTAAGATAAGTATTCGGACAAAATTCTAACTACTGTCATAGAAAGTGACCAAGAAAGACCACATATAAGTCTGTCTGCAGGAAATTTAAAAGTCTGGGGCTTTTCTAAAGGCTTTAACAAAGACAGCACTCGCTTCTTTAGGTGAGTCAACAGCAAATTTAGTATCATTGTATGTGAAGATCAACATATTTGGGTATCTCATTTGGAATTTAATTTTACATCTGTTGAGTTCTGAACAGTAGATCAATAACTTCTGGCACTTTTCTTTAATTGCTATTGGGAGGTCTTGTGATATAACAATTTTCTGACCCTTCCATATAAAATGATTTAGCTTTTTGGATGCTGATAGTATTCTTTGGACTTCTTGGAAATTTTGTAATTTAACATAGATCTGCCTAGGAGAGTCAGTGTTCTGTCTGGTAAATAAAGCTCTATGTGCTCTTTCGATGATGATTCCACTAGTGTTTGTTTCGACCTGAAGAACAGATTCAAAAATTTGGAGGGATATTTCAGTTAACTGGTTGTGATTATAGGATTCTGGTACACCTCTCACCAATAAATGATTGCGCCTACTCCTAGCTTCCAAATCTGTGATCTTCTGCTGGATGGCAGTTAAAGCCATACTTTTGGTGCTTAGCTCTTCTTTCAATAGGAATATCTATATCTCATTTGCTTTGGTGATTTCCCCTATATTATTCATGCACAACATGGTTTGATTTATTTTATTTCCAAAACTTGCAAGTTGTTCTGAGAAGCCTTTGACTGCTGTTTGGAGGGGTAGAAGAGATTATTTAAGTTCCTCCATAAGAAAGTTTGACTCCATTCTCTGTTTTGTGTTAAGTTTACTTAGCTCAAGCTGTTTTGTTGTTGTTTTCTGTCTTTTATGTATAGTTTCCTTTTCTGGGAAGACTATTGCAGAGAGTTTTGTCTTACTTGTTTGTGTTTCCATAGTATCTAATTCTTTCAACATTGCTGTATAGTAGTGAGCACTCAATTCCATTGTAGACAAGTATTGTGCTTGTTACAGGCCTGGAGATTACATGTGGTGAGTGGTCTTCAGAGTTATCCAAAGGCATAAAATTGGAGAAATACTTCCAAAGTTAAGTTGAAACAGTATGTTTATGCTTTATACGAACTGAAGTTGCATGTGTTTATTGAAGATCTCTTTTTTGAGGTGCAAAAAGGAGGCTAATTATCCGAAACTATAATTTTGGATAGGAGTTTCATGGAGACGGTGTTCATAAGATATCCACCATCTTGGAATTTTTTTTCAATAAACTGGTGGGTGTTTTAAACAGTTTGTGGATTTTTCCATGAAGTTCTGAGTCGTGTTATCTTATGGTACTTTTTTATTTTAAGTTTTATTTACTCTTTCTGTCTGTAAAGTGCTGTGAGGCAGACCTAGTAAGAAATTTAAGGTTATCCATCCAACTGTCTATTATAAATATAAAAAGATCCTAGGATTAATTTTGTTTGATATGGCATAGGAGCTTATTCCACAGATGAGCGATCCCTTGGGAGAGATCTGTGTCTCTCCAGCAGGTGCTATTTATATTGTTATGAAGATTTAGATTCTTGATGGATGTTTATAGTGTTGACAGTTTTAGAGTTCAGCAGCTTGGGTTCATTTGTCATTCTGCATTTCTGACAGTCATCACCATGGAGAAGACTATAAGAAACAGAATACAGCGAAAAAACGTTTAGATGTTCTGTGTAGTTCAGAGTGCTCATACCTGTTATTTCTGGTAAAGAAATGCTGTGCTTCTTTCTACTTAAGCTATGAAATTGGACAGGTACATGCCAAAGAGGATCATTATATTTTAGGATCAGTCTAATAAGAGTGGATTATAAGGAAAAGGATGATATTATATTGGTTGGTAAAAGGATTTTATAACAGTTGCTGGTACATGGTAGTCAAAAAAGAGTCTGTTGTTCATAAATGTGCCAAGGTCTCTGGTGACAGTTTATTTATGCCATAGTTGTAGGAGTGTTCTTGTAGTTATTTATTTATTTTTTTTGCATTTAGCTTTTAAAACATGGTCCAAATGCCATGAATTTGTAAACTGTTAGGCCTTCTTGCAGCACATAGGTATATATTTTTTTCTTTTTTTTTAATTACAAATCTGAGTTTACAGACATCAGCAAACATACTTAGCCAGAAACCTTCATCAACAGTCATTACATAAATGAAGCATAAACTGTAGAATAGCAGCCCCAGAATGGATCTTGGGGGATGCCATTGGTAATGACTCTTTTTAAGAAAACATGGTACCCACCCTAATATAATAAATTCTGTCTGTTATCTAGTTTGGTATGCAGTGAGTTGTATAAGGATGTAATTTTATGATTGTTAGTTTGCCAGTGAGAATGTGAGATATAGGCAATGACTTTGCCATGTCTAAGTAGATGATGTGCGCCAATTTCTCGTCCTTAGTTACCATAGTGACTTTCTCAAAGATGCCACCCAGGTTAAGTAAGTAGAATCTTCTATCTTCAATGACAAACTGAATATGGTTGAGGGAGTGCAGGCTACTGATATACTTGTTTATAAACTCCATGAGAGTATGTTCTATCACCTCACTGGTGAGGGGTGAGGGTGGTGAGGAAAATTAGTCTGTGGTTCCTAAGGTCAATGGTCATAATACCCCTGTGTAGGGAACCAGCATTAGAAACATAGACAGTTGATAGTATTATGTCAAATAGGTCTAAACATGAGTCAACAAGGCAGTGTTTCATAGTATCAAGGAAATAGATTGGCATGTTGTCTGAGCCCCACAAAATTAGTGTTGTTTGTTTTCGAGAGAGTGCCCATTACTTATTCTATAGTGATTCCCATAGGATTCATAAGAGCTTCAAGTATATTTTATTCTAATTGTTATGTAGATTTGAGAGGACCCATCTAGTTGCCCATGTTTAGTTTGAAAAAACAAAAGATATTGAATTGGATGGCTTAACTTGCAGAGAAAGACGAGGCACAGAGTTAAGAATCTGTCTCTTCATTGCATTCTGTATATCTGCTGATGAAGGTTTGAATCACTCCTTATAGAGTTAGCTGTGCTGTTTGACTTAATGATACAGAAGAGGTTATGGACCGTCAAGTCATAAGACACACAGTACAGGGACAGGACTGCCATCCTGTCCTGGCAACTAAGGTTCTTAATATCATAGATCTTGCTTTTTCTTTTTTAGGGAACTCTGGAGCTTATCAAGTTTGTTGATATGTTAAGTAAGGTACATCCCAAAGGGAGAGTTGTACTCTATAATGCGCCTGATTGGTACTAAATACAGTGGAATGATAACATCTTTTGATCTAGATGAAATACCTTTGTCTATTAGTTGTTCTAAATATTATAACAGCTGTTGCTGATTTGATGAAGTGGGAGGGAAAACAAGGGAAGGATGGGGGAATAACCAATGTCATCATCATCATCATCACACTTTTTCTCATTTTCTACATGTGGTCGATGGTGTCACACCAACATTCTGGTAGAAGTTTGATCTAAATTTCTGTGCAAGGATATTCTCAATATCTTCCAAGCTTAGGTGAGTAGTTCTATCAGATATTAACTCAGTACAATGCTGAGTATTTTTTCTGAGACTTCTGACATAGTTAAAGAATGCTTTGTGGTTATCTTTGGAGATGCTAGCAATATTCAGCCCACATTTGGCCTTGTTTACATTTTAGTTCCACTCTTTCTTATTTTGAGTTTGTTTTTGGAACAGTGGGATCTGAAGAGTTTGTTGTTCTTGTTGCGGATACAGTTTACACTGAGATTTCACCAAAGGTGTTTGCTTCTAAACTGGGAATTGTTTTCGTAGGGACCAGGAAAAGGGTGTCAAACCAGGAACTGTATAGAGTAGAAACCAATGATTTACATGATCATTTTTCCTATGGAGTCATTATGTACTGGGGAGCATATGATTTCAAAAGGTCTGCAGGTATCATTAACAAATGTTCCTTAGAGAAGTTTCTGAAGACAGTGAGATTCATGAGCACCTTTGGCAGGGAGTTTCTAGAAAAAAGCAAGGCACAATGGCCAGACTGGGTTTGATGCATAATTATGTCATATCAGACCAAGAAAGTTTGGGCTTCTATTTATGACAAGTACTAACTGGTCTATGGAGTAGAATTTGATAATTTCCCATAACTAATTTGCATATGTATTTTTTATGGTATATATTTTAATGGATTGATAATTCAAATCACTCAAAACGTGTGTGCTGACTTCTATGGTTAGGAACTCATTTATTGAGGTACTCCTCACAGAAGGGATCCTGTATACAACCATGATATGAAGGATTATCATTTCTGACATTACAAGGATATGGATGTGTTGTAAGTCATTATGCATATTGGAAAATGTAAAAAATAATGCCCAAGACACAAAAAGGTAAAATAACTAACTTTTATATATTAATATAAACATATATATTTTATTGATATATATATATATCTATATATATATATATATATATATATATATATATATATATATATGTATATATATATATATATATATGTGTGTGTGTGTGTATATATATATATATATATATATATATATATATATATATATATATATATATATATATATAAATATATACATATATATATATATATATATATATATATATATATATATTCATTTTATAATCCTGAAATCCTGAAATATCGAATTTCAGAATTTCGAGATCATAAAGCCAAAACCTGACAATCCCGAAACCCCAGAAGCACAAATTTTAAAATCGCAAACACTACACTTACCATATACCACACACACACATACACACAGCTTCCCCCAACACACAAACACTCGAACCTATACTACATACAAACAGGGGGCAAGCCCCCCTGCACGCCCCACCCCCCTACTTAAATATACTAACTCCACGGTAGCAGTACACAGACAAACACACAAAAACACCACCAAACAAGCTACATTCCCCTCGCACACACAGATCACTGTAACCAAACACACTGACACATACTAAAACCCCTAACCAAAACCCTTAAACATAAATTCTTACATGAACTTCCAGTTATCCCTTCACACAGCGCAACACCAGAAGTGCTACTTCAAAATCTCCATACTTCGGGATTTTGAAAATCGTGCTTCTGGGGTTTCAAACTTTTGAGCTTTTGGCTTTATAATCTTGGGATTCTGAAATTTGGTATTTCAGAATTTCGAGATTATAAAGTGTTCCTCTCTCTCTCTCTCTCTCTATATATATATATATATATATATATATATATATATATATGTCAACTTCCAATTTGCAGAAGGAAGAAATTTCCCAAAAGAAATAAAAAATCACACTGGCACTTATTTCCTATGGAAAAAAGAGAGTGAGGTTATTTTCTTTGGTATTTTCTCTTTGGACTACTGATTGCTTTAGGAATTTCATCTCATCCTTCTGTAAATGAACCTTGTTATTCAACAGGAGTAGGTGAGACATGATAGGGGTCTGTATTACCACATCAAAACTTTAGTTCTCCGAATAACAAAATGTCGACACAAAAACAGCAAAAATACGAAAAGTATGAATGACCACTTCCTCAAATTTTTTTACACACGGAAAAAATTAACTTGGCCATTATCGGGAATTTGCCCTTTTCTCCAATGTAGAGTGATCTTGGAGTTGGAATATTTAGTTAGGGGGTATGTGGGGGCACAGCCCCCCACATTGGGGAGTATAGGGGCAAAGCCTTCCACTTGATTAGGGTTTGAAAGTTTGTTTTGCTGTTGGTGAGCCAAGCAAAGTTTTTCCCTGTGAAACACTTTGCAGAAGTGGCCATTCATGCTTTTTGTACTTTGCTGTCTCAGTGTCGACATTTTGGTATTCGGAGAAATGAAGTTTCAATGTGGTAATATAGAGCCCATGATAGGATTATGAACAAAACCTGATACACCATCTCACGCAGTAGGGTCATTCTCATCTGATGGATTAAAGGAGTGGTATCAAGTAAAACAGATACAGAAGGAAGGTTCTTGCCTTACTGGAATAAAAGCATTTTCTGTGAATACACAGATGTCAAGGTAATTAGGGGTTAGAAAGGCAAGTTTGGGTATCACCTCGGCAAATCCATGTTGGTGTAAGCCTGCATTAGTTTACTAGTTTGTCAGATGTAGGAGACAGAGAGTGGTATTCATTGTCTGGGGCTTTACATATTTATAGTGGCGATACGCAAAGAGTGGAACTATGAGGTTATGCAAATATTGGAATGGCAAGATGACTACAGAAATATAGAGGACTTTTTTGTGAACACACCCTCCCATCAGAAATGTTTAACATGATTTATGCATAACCAATAGGGGACAGCTGCAATGCTGTTAAGGGGATTTACACATATGTGTATAAGTTCTATTCATAGACATGAATCTATAATGAACTCATTTGCATGCAATGTGTGTAAATCACCCTTAAGGTCTGCCAGAAAGCAGCCATTTTCAGTCGAATATGGAGATGTAAGAGGAGCTGAGTTGGTGCTTCTGCATACCTAGACATTTTTACTGGAGGGGGTCACTTGGGTAAATATTTTATGTTGATGCTTGTGGATACCTGGGCATTTTATTGAAGGGTTCACTTCGGTGAATGTTTTATTTCAGTGTTCGTGCATACCTGCTCATATTACTGAAGTGCTCCCTTCGGTGAAATGTTTATTTTAGTGCTTGTGCATACCTGGACATATTACTGAATTGGTCACTTGGGCAAAATGTTTAATTTCGATGCTTGTATATACCATGGCATTTTAACAAAAGGGTCACTTGAGTGAATGCTTCATTTAATGCTTGTGCATACTGGGTAATTTTACTGAAGGGGTCACTTGGGTGAAATGTTTCATTCAATGCTTGTGCATACTGGGGCATTTTACCAAAGAAGTTGCTTGGGTGAATACTTCATTTGATGCTTGTGCATACTGGGGCATGTTACTGAAGGGGTCACTTAGGTGAAATGTTTATTTTAGTGTTTATGCATACTGGGGCATGTTACTGCAGGGGTCACTTGGGTGCAATGTTTCATTCAATGCTTGTGCATACTGGGGCATTTTACCAAAGGAGTTGCTTGGGTGAATACTTCATTTGATGCTTGTGCATACTGGGGCATGTTACTGAAGGGGTCACTTAGGTGAAATGTTTATTTTAGTGTTTATGCATACTGGGGCATGTTACTGCAGGGGTCACTTGGGTGATCACTGCTTATGCATACTAGGAAATGTTACTGAAGGGTTTGCTGGAGGAGATAAGTCATTTTTGTGCCAGTGAAGTGCTTGTGCATACTTGAGCAAAAAAGTTCACAGATTGCAACTCCAATTTCAAAGGCAAAGCACCACATTTAACAATGGATATGTACCACAGGGATGTCAGAGTATGAATTGCAAAACCACTCATTAGCATACTGTGCTTCACAACATTTCTTATTTGCATTTCATATTTTTTAGGTCTTGTGTATTAGCATAAATGGCTTCTATGAATCGCACCTTTGCTATGCTCATTTGTAAGCATCAGTAATACCAATATCACATTTGCACATGCAACTATGAATGCATTGAATTTGCCTACACTGTCCTTCATGTCTCACAACTGTCTGAACTTTAGCAATGCTATACATCAATACCCAAATCTACAGTAAAGTATAACATTAGAACACACCACTGCTTAGCCCTCAGAGAATTAAACTGATTAGAACTGCCACACCATCCAGCTCTTTCTCAGTTAACTGCTCTATAAGACAGAAAATTGCTGAGCCCTTACCAACTTAATGCAACACTGCTCACCCAGTAGAATTTAATACTCTAGAGAATAATCATTAATCAGTATAACCAAACCATTTAATACTGTAAGTGACTCTCTGTATCAAATAGTGTAGCTAAACTATGGAGCCACATCCCACTTCCATTAAAACCCACTCAGAATGCAAGTTAGTTTAAAACACAGCTAAAACTTCACCTATCAAGTCAATGGATTTGCTCCATTTCTCTTCACTCAGAATCCTGTGCCCCAAAACCAGTCTTCATCAATACCTGAATAGTTTTACTAACATCTTTCAGCTATAACACTGTTTTGTGACACAGCTTACCCCATCTCTATACTTTTGTTAGAAACTTTATGATATATAATTGCCTCTGAATCTGCTTTACACCCACCTGAATTTTTAAACACTAATCACATGACCTGTTATCTGACAAACCCACTAATACACCTCTTCAAATGTTCAGCATCTATTACTATATAGGTATCTTTAAAACGCCAACAGTTGCCTCTATTTTTCATCTGAATGTTAGTAATTGTATGTGCTATTGCTAATGTATATTTTTAATGTCTGCTCATGTATATTACTGAATGTCTATTTACAAATGTTTATAATATGTTGGAATGTTTCTCTGAGTTTTTTTTTTTACTAAACCCAGTTGAACAAACCTGATAAAACAAAGAAAAATACAATAAAAAGGCACTTTAGTAAAGAAAACATTTCAACCAGTGTGCAGACTAATTCTAGCAAAAGCAGATAAGATTATAGTCCATCTCATCACAGGCTGACATATGCATTGGAACCTCTTAAAATAACACAAATCGTTTAGTTAGTTGTTTTTCTTTGTGACCAGCTCTCCTTCTCGGCTCTGCCCACTACATTCACCTTTCAGGCTCACTCTTCTTCCCTACCTTGCCCCCATTTCCCACTAGCCCCTGCTAGCTCTACATTTATAGCCACAAAGCCACTCCCACTTTTCACTGAATGCATCACACCAAGCCCCTTCCTCTCACCCTGTTTACAGTCTCCCCTCCCCCTGACCAATTATACCATCTCTTCTCCTCCTCCTCTGTGTAATCCCTATCACCTATACCTCAGCATCTTCAATACACTCCACCTTTAACTATCAACACACTAATACACCCACTCTTATTATAAACCACCCTTACTATAACATCACACTAATCACGCATGCCATACTTGCAATGTCACTACTTATAATTCTTCCACTCTCCCTCTACCTTCTACTCCACCTCACCTATCTCTCTGCTTTCATTTATTCTCCACCCTTGCATATAACCTCTGCCCACTCCAAAAAAGCATCCCACTATTCTGGCTACATGTCTCCCAACGTATACAATTCCAACAACTATCTCCTCTTTAACAGAAAGATTTGTGTGACCCCAAAAAAGTACTTCCACCCCTCATACTCACTATTCCTCCTTCTTCCTTACCCCAACCCAACTCTAGAGACCATAAAGAACTGTTATCCTTCCTACTTGGCCTAATCTCTGTTCTCCTCTCTGGTGTTATTCAGCTTAATACTGGACTTCCTGCCAATCCTAATACCAACTGCTCTCCAACTCCTTTACCCTCTCCCTACAAGTCTCTCCTCTTTGCTACTAGTAATGCCCAAAGCCTCTTCAACAAACTACCCAACTTCCAAGCTTGGCTCTCCCATAACCACCCTGACATTCTATCCACTTCTGAAACCTGGCTTAAGCCTCACCTGAAAGACTCCAAAATCACCCACCCCCAACTACAGAGTCATTAGAAATTACAGAGCTCACAAGAAAAGAGGCAGAGTAGTTCTCTCTGACAGTGACACCCTACACCAACCCTACACCTCAATTTACTGCAGTTGAAATAACCTTGGCTCTTCTAAAGATTAACAATCATAAAAACATAGTGATAGCTACCCTATACATTCCATCTGGTAACAATATTCCCATTCTTGAGAATATTCTTTTTTGGTTCTTATCCAATATTAGTAATGAAACAATTATCCTAGGAGATGTCAACATCAACTGGTCTTCCATACACTCAACCACCACCTCCCACAGTATAAACCTATATGGTTTCTCTCAATTAATTAACTATCCTACCAGGCCCACTAAATATAACTCTTCAGGCACTATCTTAGACTAGATATTAGATTCACATCCCCACAAGATCTCTAACAGTGGCACCTTTCCTGATCCACTTAGTGATCACCTACCTGCCTTTGTACTTCGCTCTCCTTCCCCTCTACATCTGCAACATAATTGTATCTCTACCCATACCCTCACAAATTTCAACCCTCAATCCATCTCTGACTGTTTAAAACAAATGAAGTAGAATCCTCTGAAAACTCTTCCTCCAGACAACGCCTTTGCTTGCTTCAGTTCTTCCTTTATTAACATACTAAACAGCTTTGCTCCTCCTAGAACTAAAAGAGTCAAATTCAAAACTGCTTGTTGGCTTTCCAAAGATGCCATAAACCTTATGCATACCCATGATAAATCATGGAGACTCCACCAAAAACATAAGATGCCAAACTCCCTTACTGAATATAAACAACTTTAAAATCTAGTTAAAAAACAGATTGCCTCTGACTGTCAATCTTATTACTCTAAGCTACAAAATAATCACAAATCCAACCCCCAAAAATGTTGGAGTTGTATCACAGCCCTCCTTAGTTCCAGCAGAAAAGACAACTCTTGCCCCAAACCTAAATCCCCAGACCATACTGTAGCCTCTAATTTTAACTACTTCATTGAGTCAATAGCCAAGCTAACTACATCTTTCCCTAAAGACTCATCTGCTCTTTCTACATCTCCCTCCTCCAACTCCTCTCCTTCTGCCACCAATACTACCCACCCCTTCCCTTCTCCCTCAAACCTATCCCTGTCAACACTATAAAAGAACTTTTCAATAAATTAAAACCATGTTCTAATGCCCCTGACAACTTTCCATCCAACTTTCTCAAGTTAGCTACTGAGGGCATATCTCTTCTCATCTGTAGTCTAATTAACCACTCTATCCAAGAATCATATGTACCCCTCCTCTGTAAAGAAGCCTTCATCATTCCCTTACATAAAGGAGGCAACAACATTGACATTTCCAAATTCCACCCCATAGCCATCCTCTCCCCTATCTCAAAAATACTTGAAAATGTATTCACCTACAACTCTTACCTTACCTTTTAGACAATCATCTCCTTATCCCAACACAACATGGTTTTAGACCCAGTCACAGTACCACCACTGCTCTCCTATCATTCCTCGACAATATCAACCATGCCCACAACTGAGGAAATATAGTATATTCCCTTTTCTTAGACTTATCCAAAGCTTTTGATACCATTTCCCATACCTTACCACTGACTAAGCTCTCTCACCTTAATATTTCATTCCCAACTATCAATTGGTTCTCTAGTTACCTCTCAAACAGGCAACAGGCCATTAAATGGAACAATTGTACCTCCTCCTTTCTAGACACCCTTGCAGGAATCCCCTTTTTTCAATACTGGGCCCTTTACTTTTCAATATCTTCATAAATGACTTCCACCTTTGCATTCCAAATGCTAAACTTGTCCAATATGCTGATGACTCTATGATCATTTGCTCTGTTGAATCTCCCCCCACACTCTTGCAAGTAACTCAGGCTGCCTTCAACAGCATTGAGGCGTGGATGCTAAGCAATCCCCTAGCTCTTAATGCAGCCAAAACTAAAATCATGATATTCACCCCATCTAAAAACACCAACATAGACAAAAACTCATTCTCTATAATAAGCCAAAATATGACTCCAACCAAAGTAGTCCCACATACCAAGCTTCTAGGAATTCTTATTGATGAACAACTAAAGTTTGACATCCACCTTCAAATTAACATTAAGAAAACTCACCAGAAATTTGGTATGCTTTACCGCCACAATCTCTATCTAACCTCTTCAGCTTACTACCTCCTCCCCTCTCTCATGTATGGGCACCCATCCTTACCAGTCTTCAAGCCATTCTTAAAACTAAACTGGCATTCTGCTGCAATAAAATCTCAATGTTGCTATAAGCACCAAATCTTCCTCTCACCACTGTGACTCCTTACACTCCTTACTGGCTAAAGCTTCCCAACTGCCGCTCCTTCATTGAACTCTCCACTGTCCATAAACTCATCTTCAAGCCTTCTCAATGCCCATATCTCTCTTCCACCCTTACCATGCACCTTCCTGACCGATCCCTCAGGAGTGCGTAATGGTTTATACACTTCCAGTAGGTTCTGTTTCATAATAAACAGAACCTACTGGAAATGTATAAACCATTACGCACTCCTACCCAATTTCTTTTATCTTTCTCCCTAGCATGGAAATAGAACTCATTTCCTCACCATATTCTAACTAAAGAACCTCTCTATGTTTAAGACCTTACTCCACTCTTATCTCTCTTCTAAATGGGAATGATCCTGCTCCCACCCCTTCTAATCTCTATGCTAAACTTCCACTGCCATCAAGTATACCTTCTCAAACCTTTACCTTCCACTCAGACATCCTATTCTTCATCCTTTTCCTGATTCTTATAACTTCCTACTTTCCCTCTTTTTTTTCTTTTTTCACTTTAAATAAATACAGGTTATCTACCTCCAAGAAATCTTAATGCATCATAAACCTATAATTTTGGCATAATTTACAGTTTTATTTTTTATGTTTGTAATAACTTTTGCTGACTTTTATTTCTGTAATATCCTGCATTAATTTTGATGTGATTCATTGATGATATTGTGACATTGCTTGTAATAACTTATGCTAACCTATTTTTGTATTACTCTGTATTAATTTTGATGTGATTGTTACTTTTATTGTTTTTGCAAGTATGTACATGGAGCTTTTCTCCCCAGGTCTCCACTGATGAAGGGCTCATACTTGCCAATGGACTTTTCTGTTTAACAAACTGCAAATAAATAAATTGCTAAAATCAAGTATCTTCTGTTTGCATTGTAGCATATTCATGGTGATGACAATATATTGATCAAGAGTAGTTTCTTGCCAGCATTGCTAACATGCTGAGAGTTCTCAACCATTTTTTATGTATACTGGAGGGGTGAAACTGAGTGTTCTAGTGATCAGTTTTGGATTGTAGCACCCAAGAGGTAACTGACCATCACCCCTCCTTGCTCAGCCTAGTGAGTGGTACAACAGTATGCTTAATTATGGGGTATCCTATGATGAGGATATTGTTATGTGAAGTCACAGTGCCTAATGGCCTAATGATGATGGGCATGTCACATAGATGACCTATAATTGTTGTGTTAATAGAAGGGGCTGTTGTCGCCCTGTAGATGAGGTGCTTATATGCCAATGTGGTTTGGGTGCTGCAGTATTGTACAGTGACGGCATTTGAGGTTCAATGAGGATCTTTTTAGAACCTTAATATATGTGACTGTACTGTTGGTGTTATGATGTATCACTGCAAACATTTGATTCTGACATCTATGAGATTAGAGAAGTCTGTCTCTAGTTTAAGTAAGTATTTGTACATCTTGCATATAGAACCATTATTTGGCAATAATAATGGGCTTTCAATGTGTAAAAGCTTGTGCAATGGTGATAGTTTGGGGAGAACAAACTTTATACTTGTGTGGATGAATGATAGACAAGTCCAATGAGTTTAGATGTTGGTGTAGCACTGTGAGTGGTTGGGAGTAAGTATGCAATGACTGGTTTTGTGGTACTGACTACAATCTAGCACATTTTATCAGAAAGAAACTGTGGAAGTATGGATCACATTTCTTGCTATTTAAAGTGTAGGCAATTAGCTTACATGACAAGATAGTAATTTTCTAGAGTGTTGTTGCTTTTGACAATGGGTATTTGCTCAGAACAGTGGTAACAGTATAGTTGGCTCACAATAGTGGTAACTAAGAAGACCCTTTTGCAAGACTCCTGCTGGAAAAAAATTAAGTAAAAAAATAGTAAAAACTGTTATGCCCCTGCACTGCCTCAGTAATCAAGGAGCCTCAATCCTCACCACTAGCAACAGTGAGGGATGTGCACAATGGGAGGATGACAAGTACACACACAGAGTAAAGTACAATTTCCCTTAAGAGCACACATAGATCACAGTCAGTCTGGGGCTGTTTTTTTCCCTTTTTCTTCAGATCCCTAATAAGACTCCCCACTGGCACAGCTTAAGGGTTAAGATCTCAGCCGAGTGGCCAAGCTAAGACCTCCAGCACCCTCTCTGTTCAACCAATGCTTTGTGTCCCTGCCCATGTAGCTAACACACACACACACTTTAAGATTTGATTGATATGCAAACACACACACACACACACACACACACACACGCACACACACTGGCATAGGTTTATTCGCTATGTCCCCTTTTGCCCAGACTCTAAGGTAGTTCAAGCTGACACCAGCAACCCTTCTCAGCTACTATCAGGCCCTTACAAAGTGTGTACAATCCTACTGTGTAATGTTACTATTAATCCAAATGGTAGTTTTGACCAAGCACCAGGGTATTAGGAGTGGCCTGTACAGTGTCACCAAATAGATATGCAAGTACTCTAAGAGCTTAAATATGTCTCACAAATATCAGCCATGAAGATAGGTTTAAATATTTTTAATAATAAATAAAGAAGAACAAGACAATACTCAGTCAACAAACACAGTTACTTCAGAGTTCCAAATCACTAGGAATAATTTAAAATAGCATTGCAGGACAGTCTCAAATAAATACAGAAAACATCTAACCTAATCTTTACTATACTCCTATCTGTATCTAAAAGAGATACTATGCCCTAAATCTTACTTACAGACAGGCAAATGCAGATGATGATGATGAGTGGATGTTCTTGCTAGGTCCAAGACAAAATACAAAATGCACAGTCTGTCTCTGGGAGAGTTCTTAAATTAATATCACATTTTACTGCTGGTTAGCCTGGATGACATCACTTTTTGTCACCTGAAACTAAAAGAATTTCACATCTCTGTGTTAAAAACACATAATATATCTCTCTGACATTTGTCAGATCAAGTACACACACAGTAAAGTGAAATTTCTCTTAAGAGTACACAGAGATAACAGTTAGTCTGGGGGTGGTTTCTCCCTATCTCCAGATCTCCAGTAAGACTCCCAAATGGCACAGATATAGAACTGAGTCCTTAGCTAGGGTTCCAAGTCAAGTTCTCCCAACACTATCTCTGTTAAGCCAGTGCTTCATGTCCCTGCCCATGTAGCTGACACACACACACACACACACACACACACACACACACACACACACACACACACACACACACACACACACACACACAATTTGAGATTTAATTTATACACAAACACACACCTGGGAAAGGCAGGCACAGATTTTCTAGCTATGCCCCCTTATGCCCAAACGATAAGGTAGGAACCTCTTATCAGCTACTTTAAGGCCCTTACCAAAGGGTGTCCAATCCTACTTTATAATGTTATTGTTAATCCAAATGGTAGTCTGACCAAGAGCAAGGCTATTTAGGAGTGGCCTGTACAGTGTCACCAAATACATATGCAAGTACTTTAAGAGCTTAGATATGTCTCACAAATATCAGCCACAAAGATAGGTTTAAATATATTTAATAATAAATAATAAAAGAACAAGACACTACTCAAACAACAGAGTAACTACAGAGTTCAGAATCACAGGAAATATTTTAAAACTTTGCAGGACAGTCTCAAATCAATACAGAAAACATCTAAACTAATCTTTACTATATTCCTAACTAAATCTAAAAGAGATACTATGCCCTGAGTCTTACTTACAGACAGGCAAGTGCAGATGCTGATGATGAATGGATGTTCTTGCTAGGTCCAAGACAAAATACAAAATGCACAGTCTGAGAGAGTTCTTAAATCAGTATCACATTTTACTGCTGGATTAGCTTGGTTCATAGGTTCATAGGTAGGTGCTAGGCTATTGGCCCCAGGGCCTATATACGCCTAGCCAAAAGGTACCCTGGTTTTCGCCAACCAAGAAAATTATTTTCCTGATCCACTGTCGAGCAGAGCCACAAAAGTGATCCCTGGGGTGAATTTCCTATCTCCTATCCAATCAATCAATCATCAAGATTTTTCTTGAAGAGTGCTAGTGAGGAGCTTTGTTTGATATAGATAGGTAGTTTGTTCCAGAGTATGGGAAGTCTCTGGTACAGGAATCTATCCCTCCAGCATGTTCTGTTTATTGTGGTGACAAGGTTTAGGTCCCTAGAGCGTGTAGCTTTTAGGGATTGGGATTACTTTAAGTGGAGCATGTCTAAAAGCTCTGGGTTTCACATATCTGTGTGTGTTAGGCAGAGATCGCATCTGAGTAGGCGATATGCGATGGAGTAAAGCTGCAGATTTGTAGGACGGTCTGCGTAGGGCATCTGTTTGAGGCCAGTAGTCCTCTTTGGAGGTATTTCTGTGGCCTTTCCAGTTGTTGTAGATGTCTTGTGAGGTACATACCAAAAGGGGCATTGTACTCTATAATGGGTCTAATGAGTGATGAGTAGAGGGGAACAATAAGCTCTTTTTCCTGGATGAGAAACCTTTTGTGATGAGGTGTGCCACATAGAAGGATTTCCTGACTACTGTGGCGATGTGATTTTCAAAGGAGAGACTACTGTCCACCTGTGTCACAAGGTCTCTTATCACACTTTCGGTGTTAAGTAGACTAACGCCTATGTGGTAGTTCATGGGTACAGAGTTTTTACCAAAAGGGATGACAATGCACTTTTTGGCATTGAACTTGAGGCCATGGCTTTGATACCAGGCATCTGTCTCAGCAAGGCCCTTTTGTAGGATGTCCACATCTTTTGGAGTTTGATTATGGCTCCTAGTTTGCAGTCATCTGTGAACTTCATTAGCCAAAGACCTTCTGTGTTAGCCTGTACTTCAGTGAATTAGATACCAAACAGGAGAGGACCCAGGACTGAACCCTGTGGTACACCACTTGTCACTGGTCTGAAGTTGGATTTGGAGTCTGCTACTTTCACAGTGTGGGTTCTGTCAGTAAGCCAGTTGGCAACCCATCATGTGACATAGGGATTTATACCTAGTCTAGTGAGTTTATCTATAATTCCAGAATGGGGGATGGTGTTGAAAGCCTTGGTGAGATCAAGATAGGCTGTGTGAACCACCTTACCCTCATCTACGGCTTTGGTGACTGCTTCAAAGAAGTCTATCAGGTTTAGGAGACATGATCTGCCTTTTACAAACCCAAACTGGGTGAGGTCCTGAGTTTGGAGATTACCAATGTCATTGTATAAAAGTTCCATGATGATAGGTTCCATAGCCTTGCAGACCATGCTCGTTAGTCTAATGGGGTGGTAGTTTCCGGGGTCTGTAGTGGCTCCCCCTATGTGGAGTGGGATAACCATCACTGTGCACCATTCAGTGGGCACATAGCCTGAGGTGAGGCTATGCTTGAACATGGTACTTAGTTGGGTGCCAGTTCATTCTGTAGTTCATGTAGAACACAGCCTGGGATGTTGTCAGGTCCCATGGATGCTGTGTTCTTGGCTGTGGATAGTGTGTTTTTTACCTGTGCAGCCGTGATTACAGGAAATTTGCATTCTTCTGGTATAGAGATGGGCCCTTTAGGGTATGACAGGGGGGTAAAGTTAGCACTGAACCTATCTGCCAGGATGTTGGCAATATCAGTTGGTTCTGTATATTTAGTGCCATTGTGCTGTAACTCAGAGCAGATCTGAGTGTTGCCATTGAGATTCTTGACATAGCTATAGAATGCTTTGTGGTTGTCTTTAGAGTCAGTGGTGATTTTTGTTTTCATAACTAGCTTTGGAAGATTTTATGAGGGATCTCAGCTTCTTACTGAGGCTGACCAGGGAGTTTCTCCAATCATGGGATTTTTCTCTTTTTTGCAACAGTTTCTTTCTTCTGTTGTAGAGTTTGTTAATGGCAGGGGACCACCAGATTGGCTTCCTTTTTTGGAGGATAGCATCCTGTTAGGGATTGCATGATCCATGCACTCATGTAAGTGCTTATAAAGTGCATTTGTGTAGGATTCAGCAGTCATACCTCTATTGTCCATCAGCATGGGTGTTGTGAAGTTTGCCAGTTCTGTCTTAAGAAGCGTGAAGTTGGGTTTGGAGAAATTTTTTACTGTGGTTTCCCTAATGGGAGGGTGGGGGAGGGATGCGGATGTCTAGGGGTGATTAGCTTGTGGTCAGATCTGACCAATGAGGAATTGACCTCTGGTGTGGAGCACTGGTTGCCCATGTTGGTAATAATCAGTCTAGGATACTGCTGCCCCTGGTGGATGACATTACTTTTTGTCACCTGATTTCAGTTCCCAGACTAAACCAGAAACTAATATAATTTTACATCTTTGTGTTAAAAATGCATAACTCTCAGATGTTTGCCAGATCTTGGAAGTCATAAAACAATAAAACTCTTTACATTTTAAACCTGGTAATTACTTTTCTTTCAAGACAATAGAAAAACTTCTAGCTCTAGACATTGTGTCTGCTATTGAACTGAAACTGAGAGATAACATCTTTTGTTTATGGCCTAGCTACAAAGTAACTTAACCTCAACTATTTTTAAGTTTTGCAAGTTAATCTTCTATATTCCAGCAGGGTATGCTGTGGTTACATTCTTGAAGTTCTGTGCATAACATACAGTTCTGTATAAATCATATCAATATTATCAGATGACATAAAATTATTTACAAAATTCCAGATAGCTGGGCTGGCAGTGTGACAAAAGCATCTTAACTAATTCAAACACTCAGTGCTAGTAAGCAACAACAAATGCATTAAAAATACACTGTGTAAATCCCTTCTGTCACATGTTTAATATGCAGACCAGTCAGTACATTTGAAAAACAAATCCGTAAAATGTTTTACTCAGCAACAAAGTTGTAAACAATCAGCACAAAAATGGTCAGTAAAAATAAATATAATTATATTTTCCCTGGTGGTCCTGGGATGTGGTAGTCCAAATCTTTAGCAATGAAAGCTCATGTATGTAGAGAAGCACAGCTCCAATGAAACAAGGGCAACTCTGTGCAGCACTCCTGAAAATAAATCAACCACAAACACAGCTAAACCAATCCAAACACTCATTTCTAGCAAGGAACAACAAATGCACGAAGAGGAGATGACAGATGCTACTTCTCATACAAGTTCATAGGTTCATAGATTCAAAAGAGATTATTAGGCTAACAACTTAAGGGACCTTACAAGCCTAGCCAATATAACCTAATTTTACACAATATATGGCCATTAAGGGCAAGAAGATGACATGGATTTGTGCCTGTGGATTGAGTATCTTACAGATTGCCCCATCCAGAAAGGATATAGGCACTACCTCAGGTGTGAATTTGTGATTCCCCATCCATTAATCCAAATGGATGACAAGAGGCCTTCCACATGTGCCTTGACTTCAAAGAAGTATATTCCAAACAGTAGTGGTCCCAGTACTGAGCTCTGTGTTACAACACTAGTAGCTCGCCTCTTGCTGGATGTGGATTCACCCACTATAACTACATATGTCCTGTCCATGAGCCAATTGGCTAGCCATCTGTTGACACAGGGATTTATGCCCAGTCTTGTGAGTGTATTTATAATACCTGAGTGGGGAATTGCATCAAATGCCCTGGCCAGGTCAAGGTAGGCGGTATGTACTGTTTTACCCTCCTCCATGTCCTTAGTGATTTCTAAAGAAATCCACCAGATTCAGTAGGCATGACCTGCCACTGACAAAGCCGAACTGGGTCAGATCCAGTGTTTGGAAGTATCATATGTCATTATTTATCAGGTCTATGATTATTCTCTCCATGGCCTTACATATAAGACTAGTCAAACTTACAGGTCTGCAATTTCCCAGGTCAGTATATGGTCCTCCTTTATGCAGAAGGATGACTGTTGCTGTCTTCCACTCTACTGGGCTGAAGCCAGTCCAGAGGCTGTGGTTAAAAAGAGATCCTAAAGAATCTGAAAAGTCCTGATTTAAGCTGTTTAAGATGGAAGCTGGTATATTGTCAGATCCCATTGAAATCATGTTTTTAGCTTTAGAGAGTGCAGTGGCAACCTGTTCTTTGGTTATAATTGGCAATGGAGCATTGGGGGTATTTTTGGTGAAGAACTGAGGTGATGGGGAGGTGAAATTGGAGCTGAATTTGTCGGCCAGCAGATATGCTATGCCTTCTGGCTAAGTATAGGTGATGACATCTACAACTAATTCTGCACATTGTTGGGTGTTGCTCTTAAGATTGTGGACATAACTGAAAAATGCCTTATGGTTAGCCTTAGATTTAGAGGCTATTTTTACCTTAAAACCTACTTTCAGAGACTTGGCTAGTACCCTGATTCATTTGTTTAGACTAATGAGGGACTTATTTTTCTGTTGTGCAAATTCCCTCTTACTTCTTAACAGGATTTTCTTTTTTTTTGTTGTTCAACCTATTAATGCTAGGAGGTCCATGAGGGTAACTTGTTTTAGCAGTTTGACCTGGGTTTATTTCAGTCTGGTACTGTTATTTTTATACAGTTATTTATATGGTCATACAGGGCTTTTGTGTATGCCTCTGCATAGGTTTATGTGTTTTCTGGATTTGGGGGAGCTTGGAAACTTGCTATGCCATCCCTTAATAGGGGGTAATTTATGGGGAGACTAGTTTTACTTTCATTTCAAGCTGAGGGCATAATACTGGGGGGTGCAGCACTCTCCTATATTTGTGAATATGAGATCTAGGATAGTTGTTCCCCTAGTGGGAGTGCAGACTAGCTGCTCAAGGGAATGTGAATTTAGAAATTCAAGAAATGTTTGGGTCTGATGATAGTGGTTGATTACACCTCACAATTAATGGAGGAGTAGTTAGAAATTACACACGAGTATCGTATTGGACTGGATGGTGAGAGATTCTAGCAACTTCAGGTATGATGTGCGGGCTATATGGTTCATAGAGGGGGACCTGTAGCTAGCAAGAGTATGGCAATGGATTTTTACCATGGGTAGTTGGGCATGGAGTAGTTCAAGCATGTCATATTGTTTGACCAACCTTGAGGTGTGCTTATCCTTTATGTAGATAGATACACCTCCACCTTTAGCTCTTTCATGTTTAGTGAGTGGCTGGACTGTGTGAAAAGCATTATAGTTTTGCACTGCCAGAGTGTTTTATGTGGCTTTGAGCCATGTTTCAGTAACTGCACAGATGTCAGCATTCTCCAGGGTGAGGAGAGCTTCCAGAGAGTGCAGTTTTTTGTTGGGGCTCCTAGCATTAAGCAGTAAAACCTTTAGATTCTTCTGAGTAGCTTTTGTTATGTTGGCAGGATTGTCTGTTTTGCAATGCCTAAAAAAAGACACTATGGCGTAGATAATGTTTTGGTCAATATTTGATAGCCTAGCTGTGACAGGTGAAGACCATCCCTGGCAAAGCAGCATGGCCTATCAACCATGTCCGCCTGGTCTGACAAGTATTGGACCCCTTTGGAATGACACCAGTAGCTAAGCCAATTGTTAAAGTTGATCATTTTCTGCTGGTATTGTGACGTCATCCTTGGAGATGGTAGAATGCTGCTCAGTGCTAGGTTCTTACCTACTGGTATTGTGGGATCATCCTTGGAGATGGTAGAATGCTGCTCAATGCTAGGCTCATACCTGCCTGTGACATGCATACTGAGAGCTCAATCATGTCTCTCTTCATATAGTCCATGGAGGTACATCTCAGGTCATTCACACCCACATGGTCTATGACTGATTCATACTGATACTTAGGAGTAAGTGACCTGAGTTATTTTGTGATCTGGAAAATCCTGCCCCCTGACAGACAACTAACTGTAACCTTCTACTTATCCAGCCTGGGAATGAGACATCAGTGTGTCTCACAATAGAGACTCCTATGACCAGAATATTGGGGTGTGGAGTGTTTTGCCTTATGGGCTTAATAACTGAGGCACAATGAGATGTCACTTTATGTGTTGTGATGGGAATTGTCTTGTTGTGTGCATGCAGAGTTTCTGAGGATTGCACCCGAGAGGCCTTTGAGGTTTGGGTAAGTTACATCTGAATATCTCTGCATATGTGGGGTCTATTTGTGTGGTCCTTTGTGGGTGTGATGAGTGATGTGTGTGAGTTACTGACAATCTGTTTTTTGCCTTTTGTGTTTGTATGTGAGACTCTAACCACCAATGTCAATGTGTAACTACATCTCTCACATACTGTTCTTGTCTGTTTGAGAATTAAGTGGTTTTCAGTGTACATAAGGCAATTGTTACATTGCCTCAGGAAACCCATGTCCACGAAGCTGGATGTAGATATGCCAGGAAACGTTTGCAACCGAATGAGGGACGCATGCTTTTGTGGTGTAATCTGCAGTTAATCTAACCAACAATGCTGCCCAGTGCCAAAACAGTTGCCCTCTGAGCAGTAATAGTCCTGGGTGTTATAATACAGTAACTATCATAGTAAACTTTCACTGTATAATGAATATAAGCAATGTTTCCAGATTGTTGCATCTGTAGAGGGCACTGGAACAGCAAACAGCTCCATGCAAATCTGCAGATTTTATACCAGCACTGGAAATACAGAAAACTGACTGAGCCCTCTAATTAATGCAACAACTACATTTAGAGTTTCCCAGCTCAGATAGACCAAGTAACCACCAACTGCCACTATATGAATAATCCAATAATCCCAGTCCTCCAAATATAAAAGCACAGTAAAAGAGTGTCAAGATTGAAATGCTACCACAAAAAACTTAAAGATACCATAAACAAACTTAAAGATATAGATACAACCGTGTACTTTAAATAGCATATAAAATCATCACTATTCAATGAAAGTACTTCGCTGTTTAGAAATGAGCCAAGAGCCACTCAGCTGTACGGAATGTATAAAGGCACTAAACACAAGAGAAGCTGATGAATAAGCCCTCCAGCCAATAAAAATACATGCAGAAAATTCAAGTGTTTTCCCAACCTAAAAAGACCAGGCTACCACCCAGTGCAATAGATGAAAAATCCACTGACCTCTTGATGTAAAAAACACAGGAAAATACTTGCTAGAATGTAAAAATACATTAATTTATTCAACAGCTAGATAATGAATTCACAGCAAGTAAATCAGTAGAACAGACGATGAGAGGCCAAATGCATGTTTTTCAAAATTAGAACAAGGAAAGCCAAACAAATAATTCAGGATATCAACAGCAGTGTAGAATGGGAGGAGCATATTAAGCTCAATTCACAGTAGGAGTGGGCAGCTTAAAATCAACAGGTTTAAAAAGCAGATAAGAAAGGAGATGTTGGGTTGCAAGTAACTAGCAGGAAATCACCAGCAGTGCTTGTAGTTTATGCAGGCTTGGAGTCTTCTCAGAAAAGACAAACACCCAGCAATTCACTGTGTATTTAAGAATCATTCAAGAACCAATTTAACCATTGGAAAAAAAATGTGAAATGTGCAGCCTAGACAATTTAAGTATCTATCTCTTGCATTCAACAAAAACACCAAGCCAAGGAGATTTCTTAAAAAAGAAAACAAAATGGATCAATTAAAATAGAAAGCAGCTCTATCAGTTTAAGCAACTCACAGACAAAAAATATAGGTTTACTTTCCTCCTCAGAAAGGAATCTCCAGCAGTGCTTGTAGTTTATGCAGGCTTGGCAGGGATGGCTCATGCTATTGGGCTGCAGCACTGTAGCCCACCCTAGCTGTAAAACAAAAAAGAAAAACAAATGCGAGTTGTGGAACATCACGCATGCGCACTCACGGCATTTCCCAATATGCGGACTGACTGGAGCATGCGCATAGAATCCAGACTGTCACATCAGCAGTCTGGATTAGGAAGACAGCATTCAGCAGCAAATATCCCAGAAGTCTATGCAGTTACAACTGCATAGACTGGAAGGGGATCGGACTACAAAGTCGGCAGGATGGATAGCACCCAGCTTGCTCTGCTCTCACAGGAAGAACATTAGGGGAAGGACTTGCTCTCACACAGAATCCAGACTGTCTCACCAGCAGTCCAGATTAGGAAGACAGCATTCAGCAGCAAATATCCCAGAAGTCTATGCAGTTACAACTACATAGACTGGAAGGGGATCGGACTGCAACATCCACAGGCTGGGTAGCACCCAGCTTGCTCTACTCTCATGGGAAGAACATTAGGGGAAGGAATTGCTCTCATTTTATGGACTGGGACTGTGGAGTTTACTTCACTAAGGAAGGCTCGCTCAGGTATGGAACTGCAGGAAGGAATACAATGGACATTACTGCACTAAGGAATATTGGTGTGTTTGTGTGTGTGTGTGTGTGTGAGAGTGGTGCCCCATTTGCTATATGGTGGTGGGTAGAGAATACCACAGGCTTGAACCCTGCCCAAGTAGCAAGAACCTGAATTCCCTACCCACCACCATTGTAAAAAATTTGCAGATTTTTGCCTCATATTTGTTCTGTTCCTCATAAAATCTGTGGTTTCTGTATTTTTGTATCTTTACAGTCAGTAGTGCAGTGGTAGCATAGTTGCCTGACAGCTACAGGTTCTCAGGTTTGATTCTTGGCAGGGGTGCCTTCTTCGTGGAGTTTGCATGTCCTCCCTTTGTTTGTGTAGGTTTTGTCTGGGTGCTTTGGTGTCCTCCCATCTTACGAAGACATTTGTCTGGAGTGTTTCTCCCTGGGCCTCTACTGACAATTGGCTTTTGTTCCAAGTCAGACTTTCGTTGTTAACAAATGTTAAATAAAAATGACAAGCATTTGAATTTCAGACTTCATATTCTTCAGAAAGTACATGATAACACAAAACCTTTTATTCTAGCAATTTTTCTAAGTTTATAAGATGGATATTTGAAATGTGTCCCTATTTTTGGGACTGTATTCCCCCATTATTGGCTTTGTATAGGTTTTTTGTGCTAAGGTAGAGAACTATGGTTAGATCTGAATTCACTGAATATGTTTGGGGGCTGTATTCCCCCATTACTGGCTTTGTCCAGGTGGTTTTTCCTAAGAGGTTGAGAGCTATGGTGAGAAATGAATTCACTGAATATGTTTGGGGGCTGTATTCCCCCATTATTGGCTTTGTTCAGGTGTTTTCTGCTAAGAGGTTGACAGCTATGGTGAGAACTGAATTCACTAAATGGTAGCCATTTAAGTTTCAGTCTTCCTCTCTTTCATAAAACAGCTGATTTGGCATAGTGGTATGTTGCTCTAACTGTTTTGTACAGGGTCCCCGGTTCAAGACTTGGCAGTGAAATATATGGTGGTAACAGCATTTTATTCTAGCAACTTTCCAACATTATACAAGCAATCCTTAAAATGTGTCCCTGTTTTTGGGCTTTTGTCCCCCTCCCCCCAGTAAATTTTGGCTTTTTCCAGATTTCTTGTGCTGCAAAGTTCAGAGATACAGCTGAGTGTTGAGTAGATTTTACAAGGAGCTGAGAGCTGCAGGGGACCAAAAGTTTAGTGGTGCTTATGCTGAGTCTGCTTGCACTGTTAATAGCACAACAGGTAGCGTACTTGCTTTTGATGCAGAAGTCTGTGGGTTATAGTCCCATAGTACATAGATGCATTGCAGATACTGTACTGTGTTGCAAAGGGGGTGGATGCTGCAGTCCTTTTTGGTGAAGATACCTAGCAACTATGAACCTGTTATCAGTTTGCCATCCATTCCCTATTGCAATATTACTAGCTAATCAGTGTTTTAGTGTAACATAGGCAATTTATTCCTCAAGGGCAACAGGAACTTTATTTGTAGCTGAAACAATGACATATAAAGTTTGTTTGCTGGCAGCAACCTCTTCATTAGTTACAGATCTCTTTAATGTGGAATTATTTAGATGGCTTTTACTTCTTTAGAGATTGTGCATATTTACTGATACTGGTTGACTGTAGAAGTTTGAGTAGACTTTTATGATAGAAATTATCTGAATTGGGCAGTTTTGTCATTATTGGTGCATGCATTCTGGTTCATTGTTTACTGGAAAATGTTCAAAACAATAAATTTAAAATGTCCTCTAAAACTGTGCTGTATTGTACAAGGAATAAATTTTAATACAATCAGGAAGGTTTATCAAAGAGCATGTGTATGTTTCGTGTGCAAGGGGCCTGTGATTTGAAAACAGCCCAAAGTTAATCTTTATCTGCCACTGGCAAAATGTATTTTCTTTGAATGTGGGTTTCAATGCTGTTTCAATGAATGTGAGTTTCAAGGGCAATGAAGTTTTAATGCTAAGTATGTTTTCATTGTGAGACTGCATTGGCTTTGTTTAGCAGATATCTATTAGTGTTTGTGCTGCAAAATGCAAAATAAAACTTTCAAATGAAGTCCAGATCATCACAGAAGTAAAGCAGTATGCACATTAGTGTTCATGGTAAATGGGGTGAAATAGCCAAGTAATGGTTCATTAGAATGACTGCAGGTGGGAGGCTCGAGGGGGGGAAGGGCGGCAAACTCAAAGACAGCCCCAGCTGAACTATACCCCTCAACTGTCCAGATTTTTGCAGAATGAATAGAATTTTGCTTCTTATTTTTGGTTTGTTCCTCATAAAATTTGTGGTTTTCTGGCAAATCATTTAGGAATTAAGTCACTAAATAATGACAGACACCGAGTTTCAGACTTCATAACCTTCAGAAAAATGCATGCTAAAGCAAGACCTGTTATTCTATCAACTGTCTCAGTTTATACAACAGCAATTTTTAGTACTACTAATATGTTCCCCCAATATATTTGGCCTTGTCCAGATTTCATGCATTAACAGGTTGAGAGGTACGTGCAAATAAATTGCTTTATAGAATTAGGCATATCCAAACCTCTCAACTGTCCCCGATTTTGGCTCAAACTGTTGCTCTTCCCCTAATAATCCCTCCACAAAATGGCAATTTCGGAAGAAAATGTGGAGGGTTTACAATTAATAAATTACTGTAATAATCAGAGTTATAGATTACTTTTATTTCAGAAATGCATGTAGATTATTTTATTTTGTCAGCTGCTCAAGTTAGCAGTACTAATATTAAAAAGTGTCCCTTCTTCCACAGGTTCCCAGCTGTATTGTATGACTAGTTTATATTTTTGCATCACATTTTTGGTCAGTTTTTCATAAAATTGTGTTTTTTTGGCAAATTAGTGGCAAATCATTAAAGACTGAAGTTACAAAATAATGATAGACATCTGAGTTTCAGATTTCATATCCTTCATAAAATTCATACTAATGCAAGACCTACTATTCTATTATCTTTCTGAGTTTATAAGAGCAATATTTAAAAATTGTCCTTATTTTTGGGCCTTTGTCCCACATCTATGTATGGCTTTGTCCAGATTTCTTCCTCTGAGTTTGAGAGGTATGACAAATGTGTCAGGGCCATCACAGTCAGCCAGAGGCATTTCAAATTGTGACATACTTGTTGCATCCCACTCCCCCATGTAGTGACTCTGGATGTGTTCAAGCAAGGCAATGAGCAGTTATGCAGTGTAAATGCGCAGAGTATCCCCCCATCCAAGTTAGACACAAGTACTACAGTGGCTTTTCATAAAACAAACTGAGAACAGCTTCGGTGACCCGAAAATAACTCTTAAACAAGCCAAATACTCAGCGACTGATGAAAAATGAAAGTGACCACACAGCCAGATAATTTTTAGCGCTTTCTTCCACTTTAATATTGTCGTGAACTTCCTCAGAAAAACCAGGAAGCCTCCCAGCATCCTGGTTTTATACTCAAAAACAGGAAATGATGTTATTCTATTGTTACAATAATGATGAACTTTTGAATATGAAAAACAATTAAACACACATCAAAAAAGTGTCAAGATGTATTTCTTGTAAAACGTTTCATTTTTTAAAAATTAAAATATTTGTCTATATAAATCTTGTATACAAACAAAACAATATGACATAGTCCCATAAGTTCAAAAATGTTAAAACGCTATCTAATGTACAAAAATACTATATGATGATAATTACTGTGCTAGAATCTCAGCATGAACATTTAAAAAGATGATGGATGATATTGGAAGACTGGTGATTAAATGAATGTATTTATTGATGTAATGAATAGAATTGATTATCATTTTAGTTATCATTTTAGTTAATATATCTCTCCACTTGCTTCATCCAAAAAATACGTGTACATACACACACTCCCACACACGCACACACACACACACATACACACGCACACTCCCTCTTGTGAACCCCACACACATACACACGTGGAGAGATATATTAACTAAAATGATAATCAATTCTATTCATTACATCATATAGTATTTTTGTACATTAGATAGCGTTTTAACATTTTTGAACTTATGGGACTATGTCATATTGTTTTGTTTGTATACAAGATTTATATAGACAAATATTTTAATTTTTAAAAAATGAAACGTTTTACAAGAAATACATCTTGACACTTTTTTGATGTGTGTTTAATTGTTTTTCATATTCAAAAGTTCATCATTATTGTAACAATAGAATAACATCATTTCCTGTTTTTGAGTATAAAACCAGGATGCTGGGAGGCTTCCTGGTTTTTCTGAGGAAGTTCACGACAATATTAAAGTGGAAGAAAGCGCTAAAAATTATCTGGCTGTGTGGTCACTTTCATTTTTCATCAGTCGCTGAGTATTTGGCTTGTTTAACAGTGGCTTTTCATCTGTCCTTGGTTTTGCAGAATGTTCTGGTTTCTGTCATATTTTTATACTGTTGATTTATGCTTATTATTCAGAAAGTGCCTGCTGCTCTGTTTTTAAGTAGCAATGCTTTAACGACCATCAGGTAAGCTTGTCTGAGATTGTAAGATGCAAGTAAGCTTTAATAAGCATACTGTTAAAGAATTGCTAACATTGAAACCCTTTCTGCTGTTGCCATGCAGAGAATACTTACATAACTAGATAACATATAAGCCTTGGGTATTGAAATGCATATGATAGTATTTGTAATAAAGGACATGATTACATTATTTTAAGAAGCTCATTACATTTGTTGGAGACTTGCAGTAATCTTTGCAGGCTTTACCTGTAAACTAAACAGAATGCCAATCTATCAAGTGGAGTCCATAACCTGTGCAGTAATCCTTTAAGCAATGTATCTTGAGCTTGTTTCTTGTTTGCTTTTCATTTTTTACTTTGATCATGTTTTCCCCATGAAACAAGTAGATAGTTGTTTTCAGGCAGCAGGTCTTTTTTGGATAAGAAACATTTTTACAACTGGGTGAATCACAGAGATTGCTACTTACAGTATGTTACTTGGTACTTTAATAAAGCTGAATATAAATTATAATTAGAACTGTAGTACAAAGAGAAGTGGTTTGAGTTGAGTGCTGCTTGTTTTTCTTATACTTGATTTTGACTGGCATTCTAGTAATGTATTTAAAAAGTAATTTATTTATTCATGCCTCAGAACCTTTTTGTTTCCATCTAGATATTAAGTAAGCTGTTATACAGTCAATGCATTGAAATATTTTTTTTCTTCTACACTTCATTTTGTCTTGATTGGACTCTCATAATGACGGTTTGGCACCCAGGGCAGTGTATTTAATTAAAGTTACAGTTTTTGTGGTTTAGAACATAGCTCCTCCCCTTTCTAGTTGGCCATACCCCTTCCCATTCACCCCACCCATTCAGCTGTCTCCTGCAGCCGCCTTTGATTTGAAGTCACCAGCCGCTACTGAGGCTTGGAGTCTTCTCAGAAAAGACAAAGACCCAAAAATTCACTGTGCATTTAAGTATTATTCAGAAATATGCAGACACCTCAGCCGGTTTTGCATACATAATTGCAGCACTGTTATATGGAAGTCAAGAATAGTAATGTAATCCAGAACCTGCTGGACATGGTAATGATTTAATAGTCAAACAATTGAAAGTCAAGTAGTACAAAATATTTTTGGTTTGCAAACTTCATTTACATTGTGCATTAACAAATTTTGAATATCACTCATAAACTTAGAAAGTTGTTATAATAACATGATTTGTGTTAACATGCATTTTCTAGAATCTAGAGGATACAAAGTCTGAAACTCAAATATATGTCGTTATTTAGTAACTTCATTTCTCAGTGATTTTTCAGATAACCACAATTTTTCTAAGGAATAGACCAAAAATATGAGGCAAAAATCTGTACAGTTGAATGTATGGTTTAAGTACAGAAAACTAAGACTATTGTGACAGTGTCCACTGTAACTAATACAGAGTGAATAAAACTATTATTTAAACTTTATTTGAAAGCATACTATAAATCAATGTTCAGTAGATGATGCATTGGAAACATACTTTTCTCAGAAAAGAATGTTGACCAGGATTAAAAATAAATAAATAAATAAAACAATCCACTCTCCATGTTGCTTTGTAATAGTATTGCTCAGTGCATTGTACCACAGTGATTTACAGATTGCAGCAGTGCACATCAATAATAAAGTCCCTTGCACTACACCAGTCTCTAGTGAAGAACACACGTAAGTGCAGCAGTCCATGGGCACAGCTAATGGTAATTAGTCATGAGAACTTCCCCAGAACTTTTTGCCAGAATCAGAATAGTGTAGAACAGCAATTCCAAGAATTGATCTACCTTTTAATTTGAGTTGTGAAACAAAACTTCATGTGGGAGAAGCTGTGTGTGTGTGTGTGTGTGTGTGTGTGTGTGTGTGTGTGTGTGTGTGTGTGTGTGTGCGTGTGTGCGTGTGTGTGTGTGTGTGTGTGTGTGTGTGTGTGTGTGTGTGTATGTACAAACACTTGTGCAACTCCATTGCGTGGTTTGCTAGGGAAAAATGAATGAGTTTAGCTGTAACTGTGAGGTGTTCAATTCAGAGGCACTATAATAACTCACCAGTGAGATGCTGATCCCTGTGTCTTCATCATGTCTCTGAATCCCATTATATCATAACCATGCTATTAGGTGCTGTGGTTTTGCCCCAAATAGCCACTGTGTCATTATTTTGTGAATTCCAGCCATTGTGTAATTATTATAATTTAGATATGAGGTATTCATTATCTAAAGTAGTAATAAGGAAGTTGTTTAACTAAATATCTGCATGTGATAGCCTAAACTAAAGCAAAGAGCCATTGGATTAAGTCAGACTGTATTCAGTTGTGTCCCACTTGCAGGTTAAAATGCAAACAATGGTATCCTTTTTTTCATTATGTGGTACATCTACATTCAGTGTCATTGAATGTTGATAGCAGTTCTGTGACATATGACAGCCAGCATTATTCTCTTTCCAATTTATTGACTTCAAGAGAGTTCATCTTTATCTCAGAAGAATCCTGAATGTTAAAGTGTCTACTTCTCAGTTACAGGGTCTGGTATTCATTTCTCACCTCTGGCCACTGTTTACATGTATACCCTGAATTTGCTTGGGCTTTTTCATCTCATCAAAAACACTATGGCTGTTTAGCTACTCTAAACTCCCCATACACATTACATTTCTTATTACCTATGGGGCTGGGTCATGGCTGAAAATGGTCCGAGATGGAGTTCACCTGCCTAGTTAACAAATAAATTATATAGTAAAAAGTATAAGACTATGTACTTCCCTTGAAAAAGCCTGAATTGTAATTCATTAGAGCACAACTGCTTTGCACTGCTCCCTCAAAACTACTCTTTGAAGTGTACATAACATCTAAACATATGTACTGGAATTTTTCTCTTGAAGACTCCAACAACCTACATAGCAAAACAAGAATTTTTTTTTACAGTGGCAATCCCTCTGGCACAAGATGTGTGTGGCTTTGTCTCCATCCATTTTAGTTCATTATTCTCACTTTTCCAATAAAGAAAATTATCTCAAAATACACAATGAAAAACTATCTTGATTATTTTTTTCTGAGCCTATGCAGCCTTAAAAATAGAACAATAAATGTTATTACAAGGACAAAGATATCACCACAACAAGTAGCAATCCCACATGAATAAGGAAGTATATGCTGGAAAATGCATAATTGACTAAAACAATAGTGCAAATGGAACTCGATCAGCTGAACTGAAAGGATTCTCAACACATGACAGTAAGAGGGGAATGTCATTAGTTGGGGCTAGTTCATAATCCAGTGAAGCAATATTCTAAATATGCTATCTGAATTACTGTTTGGTGTAGAAACAAGTTAGGGGTTAATGAAATTGTTGAAATTCAAGCATCAGGTGCGGTGGTGGTGCTGCAGTAGCATTGTCGCCTCACAGTAAGACGCTGTCCAGTTCGATTCTCAGCTAGAGCATCTTCTGCGTGGAGACATGAGTGAATGGGTGTACCTTCATTGAAGGTTGTGCGTCAGGGCTGGTAACTCGGCACGTAAAAATCAACTACCAATCATTAGCGGACCGGAGTTCCGCTGTGGTGACCACTAACTGGGAAAAGCCGAAAGACACAAACAATTACTGAATTTACGCTGACTTATCTACGGACCAATATAAAGTCACTGGGTGTAAAGTGTATGTGAAGCACATACATATGTCACTATGTGCATACAGTATTTTCCATCTACGTACCTCTACTGGAAAAGTTAATAAGCACATCATCATTTCATCTTTTAGCAGTAATCCATAACTGTATGTCAGTAATGCAAGATTTATCCACACTTGGTGTGGTTAAATCAGAAGGGTGATTTTTTTTTAAAAAACGCCAGCCATGGGTTGATCCTGCATTACCCACACACAGGAGTAGATTATTGCTATTCTATGATTACATTATTTAAAAAGGAAAATCCTCACTTTTTTTAAATAATGTCAAGTAATGTCATTGCATAAATGGACTTTAGTGTTCTTCTACCATTATTTGTTAATCTTGGGTATCGAAGACATACTGCACATATGGTAAGCCTATAATTGCAAATACATGCACAGCACATTAAAGTTTCTTCATTTTTTTCCATATAAAGTTAAGAGTGTGTCCTTTTGTCTACTGTGTAGTATCTGTTAAGGTATTCAGGAGACTGGTGAGTTAGATACTGTGCAGAGTCTGTACATCTGAATATGTTTTTAAAGGTAATGAGATGTCCCCTGTTAATGTACATTCTGTAGTTTTCATGTCTGTGAAGCTGCTTGTATGGGCACTCCCAATGTTCAGAGCTGTGAGCTTTTTTTTTGTAGCTCTATTTGAGCACATATAAAAAGTGTGACAGTAAATCATTAATCGATATTAAAGGCAATATAAAGTATACCTGTTAAGGCTCCAGATGGCTCCAGATTTCTGCCTCATATTTTTGGTCTGCTCCTCAAAACGTGGATTTTCTGCAAAAGATTGACAAGTGAAATAAGTAAAAAGTGACAGAAAGTCAAGTTTTAGACTTCATATCTTTCAGAAAATGCATAATAATGCAAAACCAGTTGAGAAGTGCAGAGCAGTTTGTCTAAGTTTATAAGCATAATATTTAAAACCTGTCCCTGATTTTGTTCTCCACTTAGTGGCATGTAGAAAATGACTTCCATTTGGAATGTTTGCTTTGTTTAAAGTGCCGTTTAAAATGGACGTGCTTACTGGTTCCTCAGCATGGTCATTTCTGAAAAATTAAGACATTCTATTACATAATTAACATTATTACATAGCAGATCATTGGAACAGAAATCAAACCAGAAAAATCAAGTAGCAACTAAATGTGCCTAAAAACAAAACAAAAGAATATAAGGTGAAGGATCAGATGAGAAGGCAAGAAATGTGGAAAATGCATAAATATATTTGCAGTACAGAAAGCTCCTGGAAGAAACTCATGTTGATCAGGATCAAATGCAGGAATGGTTAAGGAGAGGTGAATTCAAACCAAAAGGTGAAAGGTTAATAATGGCAGCCCAAGATAGTGGGCTACATACATGTTGGTTTACAAAGTCCATTGAACACGTTGCAGAAACAGACAAATGTAGGTTTTGTAAAACAGAATTTGGAAACAGTTGCACACCTCGTTGCTGATTGTGATACATTAGTGCCAGAAGGAGTGTATACTGAAAGGCATAATAATGTGGCAAGACTATTGCCGTGGGGATTATGCAAACATTATAATATTAAAGTAGCTGAAAAACACTGGAAACATAAGCCACAAAGCATCACAGAAAATGATGGTTTACATCACATGGGATCACCCATTACCAAAAGTTCAAAAGATATATGCGAGAAAACCATATATAGTGGTCCATGAAAAGAAGACAAATGTAGCATCGATCATTGAAATTACCACACCAAGTGACTACAGTGTCTTGTGCAGAGAGAGAGAGAGAGACACAAAGTCATAAAATATCAGGATTTGCAGGCAGAAATGAGAGCAATGTGGAAGAAGGATACCCAGACAGTTCCAATAGTAGTAGGAGTAATGAGTCTTATAAAAAAGAATATATCATCATATTTAGATATGTTACCAATACATGTAACTCCATATGAATAGCAGAAGGAGTCATTACTGGGCACATCGCGGGTGCTGCGAAGATCACTTCTGACTGACATCAAAGATTGAAACAATACTAATTTCATGAATTTTAATCATACTTTGACTTAGGAATAGGGTCCATTCCTGTCATGGTATTAGAAACCCAAAAGATGTGGAGAAATTAAAAGACAGATCATTTCTGAGTGGAGTAGTAGGGATGTATGTTAATGCATCCTGTATGTTCTGTTGTTTTTCCCGTTACTAGAATTCTTCATATCATCATCATCATCATCATCAACCCCCTTTTTCCCATTTTCTAGATGGGGTTGGGATGTCATGTTAACTATTGCCATCTCTCTCGATTCAGTTCCACACTCCTGCCTTCTTCGACACGCAAGCCCTACTGTTGCGGATCTTCTCTCACACAAACCATCCACCTCTTTGCTGGACATCCTCCTACCTTCTTCCTTTCTGTCCCAAATCTTCACCAGATTGTCTTCTGCTTTCTGCACAAGTGCCTGACCCACTGTAGTCAAAGTCAAAGTCAAAATAAACTTTATTGTCAATCAGATATACACAGCAGTGCAAACTGAACAAAATTACATTAATCTGGTCCCCATGCAAGGAATAACAATGAACATATAGTCTGAGTGACAGTAAAGCTAATGTACATACAATAATAATTAAAATATTAACAACACAATAAATTACCACAATTGGACTGGAAGACATTAGACAAACCCAGGCTCCAGATGCATTATCTCATTAAACTCCCCAATGCAAATCAAACTACCTACTCCACATAAAAGTTCTGAAATACTACTACTAAACCTAAATCTTAGAAGTATGCTGAATAAAATATATGAACTCCATGCGACTCTCTCCATTTACAACCAAGACATCACCATCCTTACTGAGACCTGGTTGAAACCACATATACAAAACATAGAAATAACCCCACCTGGTTACAATAGTCTAAGAGCTGATAGAATAAAAAAGAAGGGAGGTGGTGTAGAAATTCTCTTTAAGAACACGCTCAACTTACAACCTGTAAACATAAGTATTACGAACATTAATAATGCAGAGCTACTCATAACCAGATTAAAGTTTTATACAATTGAAATCATTATCCAAAATGTCACAAAAGCATATCACAGGAAACCATTACTGCAGGAAGCCTTAACACATACTGGATGACATGTAACTCTGAGAATCTACATAATTACCTAACCTCCATTGTTTCACTCAAATGATTTCTCACCCAACTAGAGTTGAAAAGAAAATATATAAACAATCTATTTTGGACTGGTTCTTAACTAATAAACCCCAGTATTACCAAATAGCAGGGTGTCTCCCAGATCACTCAAGTGACCACTTTGGAACCTACTTACTGAGAAATCACAGTAACCTACTAAACTTATCAACTTCCGCCAAATTCGTATTAAGAAAAATCTTAACTTACAGATTCTACTTAATATTCTTGAAAAAATAGACTGGACTCCTCTTAAGTAACTTCCCTTAGATGCTGCTGTGCAGCAATTCAATGACACCTTCCTTACTATTCTGAACAGACTGGACTCCTCTTAAGTAACTGCCCTTAGATGCTGCTGTGCAGCACTTCAATGACACCTTCCTTACCATTATAAACAGACTGGCCTTAGATACTGCTGCGCAACACTTCAATGACACCTTCCTTGCTATTCTAAACAGACTAGACTCCTCTTAAGTAACTGCCCTTAGATGCTGCTGTGCAGCACTTCAATGACACCTTCCTTACTATTCTAAACAGACTGGACTCCTCTTAAGTAACTGCCCTTAGATGCTGCTGTGCAGCACTTCAATGACACCTTCCTTGCTATAATATTAATAATTAATGTCAACAAGCAAAGTTTTTTTATTAATGGCAACTACAATTGTGAATCTTGTGGGGTTGTATATGTTGCCTTATGTGAGAAATGCCCCTCTTTTTATATTGGCAAAACCGAGAGGAGGTTAAGAAAGAGAATTTATGAACACCTATATGCCATAGGGAGGAAGGATTTGACTAATGCACTTGCTAGGCACATTTTGAAGCATCCAGAGCATTGTTTCCTGTTCACTGTTGTCCACCAGATTAACACTGATGTTAGAGGGGGTCCGTGGTAGCTCTATTTAGAGGAGCAGGAATTGTTTTGGCAGATTAGAACATCTGCACAGATTCCCCCAGGTTTGAATGATTATGCTTCCATTAAGTGTATTCTTAAGCTTAAAGCTTTATGTAGATTAATATTTAGGTTGTAAGTATTAATTACTTGGGTTACTAATTTTTAAAGCTTATGAAAGTTTAAGATTTAAATTAAATCATTTATAAATTAATTTATAAATTAATGTAGTATCACAAACTATGTCAAATTTGAATTGTTAATGTATGTTTGTTTTTTCATGTTTTCATGATTTTTTCACTTTTAATGTCTTGTGACAAGTCAATAATTGATATTTATTTGTGGTGGTTATTTATCTTTTATAATCATCTAAAATGATTATTGAAAAATTAACTTTTTATTGTATGGCTGCTATTTCAGCCTTTTGAAGCTTCAATATTTATGTTTTACAGGTCTTAATTAACTTTGTTCTTTGATAGGTTAATTGATTTATGAGTTTTAACCTGAGTGGGTATATGTAAGTGCTGCTGAGTGTTATGTATTTTGTCTGATGAAGGCTGACTATTATTGCAGCCGAAAGCGTTTACAGTAATAAACAGTCCGTGCCGTTTTACCAGTTGGTTTCTGCCTGGTTGTGTTTTTGCTTTAAGGTTTAGTCGTTATTTTCTTTTCGTGTTTGTTGTTCATTTTCTTTGGGATGCCTGGTGGTAACGCTGTTACAGGTACGCAGAATGGGCATAATAGGACTGCCTCGCAGCTACTGTTTTCGCAAGATGAAGAGTGAGAATCTAATTCCATCAATACTTCTAATGCCATCAATAACTCTGATGAAGCAAATGCTTTGGGCAATCTAACCACGTTAGTCAACCTTTTGTTAACTAGAGTTGACGATTTGTCACAAAAAGTGGAGCAGAATGCTAATAGGAACCCTTCTGGCATTTTGGTGATGTCTAGAGGGAACATTGAAGTGAATGCTCTTCCTGGAGTACGCCAGGGGAATCAGTCGTCGCTTCAGCCTACGAACAGTTCACCTAAACAACTAGATGCCAATAGAAACACATGTAGGGCCAGTGGGGATGCAATTCGCGAACAAGGTCATGAGTCGTCAGTGATACTAAATGGTGTCAGTAATTCGACTGTTATTCCCTCTATGGCGAACTTTTTGGGTAAAAAAGATTTCTTTGGTCCATCCAATAATTCCAATGAGAGAATCTTAAACCAAGAAGGTGCGGTGAGTAATTTTGTGGACAAATTGAATATTTTTGACCAGAAATTGTTTAGGTGTAAGAAACTGCAACTCGAGGTTGCATACCTACAGGAATGTATTTCTAAGATAGTAATTCCTAAAGGATTATGCCAATGGCGTTATCCTGCTGGTTTGGTCAACAATTCTTTATATCATAAAGAACTGCTAACCCTATTTGACACGCAGGGCTTTGACTTTTTCTTGTCATTGATTAACTTCTATGGTTCGGAAATTATAGGTCTTAAAGAAGAACTAGAAGTACTTGAGACTGGTCTGTTGCAGGACAATGATTTTGCATGATACAAATATGATTATTTAAGAACTTTTTCGAGCATAGAAGCATCTATTGCCAAATTGGTTGGTAATAAAAAACGGAAGATGGACAGAGATATTCACGACTATGAAAACAACAAAGCCTATCCCCCTCCCCCAGTAGTGGGACATAATTCATTTAAGAGAGGGGTAGTTAATGATATAGTCACTACTTTTGAAGATATTGATAATCAAGAACAGGTTCCAGTTCATAGGAATGAACGTATTCAGAACCAAACCAATAATAATAATAATAATAGTGACAGTAATGGGCATGGCCAAAATCAAATTTATACACCTGCCCAAAATGGAAATGATCAGGGTTTTCCCAGGGGCAACAACAGGTCGAGGAACAACAACACCCGAATCAACAACAGGGGTCAAGCACAGAAGAGGAAGAGATGGAATCAATGGAGGAGATGACGTTCCCTCTAATGATGGGACCCACGATTCTTACAAGTCAAAATTGTGACTTTAAAATATACAATTATACAGTGTTGACTGTCGACCAACCTGTACTTGACTTTTTTTCAAAAGGGTTGTCGTTTATCCCAGACAGAAGGGGTGAACTAGTTAAAACTATTATCGATTTAAAATTGTTTGTTAGGAAGTTGAATTTGGCTGCCTCTCTGGGAAACACACCTGCTCTCTGTAACACCTCTAGGGTTTCAAGTGTATTTAATCCACCATTGAATTGTGTTTTAAACACTTTTGAAAAAGTCTGTGAGATAGATCTAAGGGCCAGACTGAACACTAGTAATTCCTGTAGTAAAATGAGAAGTAACATCTCAAATAATGATTTAGATTTCATTTCACTTTTGTATGATTGTAAAGTCAGAGTCATGAAGCCAGATAAGGGCGGGGGTCTTGTTTTCATGGATGAATACTTATATGACAGTAAGATGTTAAAACACCTACAGTCTGATGTATATGTAACTTCCAGTGTGAACGAGATACATGTAGCTTATAAGAAAATCAGGGGGATTTTGGACGACCTGTTTTTGGAAGGGAGTATTGATTGTAACACCTTTCATTTTTTTGTCTATGCCAGCCCCCAAGATCCCCACCATATTTGGCACACCAAAAATTCATAAAAACTTAGTAGATCCCCCACTTAGGCCAATAGTTGATGGGAGAGGATCTATTACTTATTCTTGTGCCAAATATGTTGATGGGATTCTTAAACCTATGTTACATGGTGAACCCCAGATTTGCAAAGATTCCTGGGATTTTTTGGAGAACCTTAACAAAATTGAATACAGCTCGGAGTATGTCTTCCTAGTAGTTGATGTGAAAGATCTTTATACAGTGATTCCTCACCAATTGGGTATTGATTGGACTAGGAATTTCATGTTGGCTAAAAATGCTTCTAGTGTGCAGATGTATGTTGTGGAGACTCTCTTAGAGTTGGTGTTATCCAACAATTTTTTAGTGTTTAAGAACCAATTTTTTCTTCAAAACACTGGGATAGCCATGGGTTCACCATGTGGGTGTAGCTTCGCAAATAGTGTAATGGCGTTTTGGGAACATCAGTTTCTATTTAATAACTTAATGTATCAACAACATGTCACTTGGTACACCAGATACCAAGATGACATGTGTTTCATCTGGAAAGGACCCCTGAATCTAATACCTGACTTCATAGACAGCATTTCCAGCATGACTGATTTTTTAGAGTTCACGTTCTCTATAGGAATAGATGAAATGAATTTCTTAGATGTAAAAATATGTAAGGATAAAGTCAACAACAGGTTCAAATCTTTGATTTATAGAAAGCCAACCCACTCAAATAGTTATCTTCATTTTTCAAGTTGCCACCCCCTCCACCAAAAAAGAAGCGTGATAAAAGTGCCAGGATGATATCAGAAGAGGTTGATTTTACTAGCGAATGTGACAACATAGGAAAAATGTTTTTGAGTAGAGGGTATCCAGCCCATCTAATAAAACAGTTACAGGATGAAGTGCAGGTCAAAAGATCTAATGGGCATTTTCTGCCCTTGCTGAGTGGTGGTACGATGGACAGGCCATCTAAGTTAATTATAAATAAAACCACATCGACTTTACCTAGGATAAATTTTCTATTCACATATAATGTTGATTATCAAGTCATTAGGGAAATTTTAGTTAAGAATTGGAACGTCATCCTAGAGGATAGAGCATTGGTTAAAACATTACACACACACCCAAGATTTGCATATAGAAGGGGCCTCAACTTAAAAGGTCTTGTTGAAAAGAGTAGGCCTGTTAGTAAACAAAAGGTAGTAGATATGCGAAAATGTGGCTTGTGCTCTCAATGCAAGTATGTATTACCTGGTAATAAAATTAATGTCAACAAGCAAAGTTTTTTTATTAATGGCAACTACAATTGTGAATCTTGTAGGGTTGTATATGTTGCCTTATGTGAGAAATGCCCCTCTTTTTATATTGGCAAAACCGAGAGGAGGTTAAGAAAGAGAATTTATGAACACCTATATGCCATAGGGAGGAAGGATTTGACTAATGCACTTGCTAGGCACATTTTGAAGCATCCAGAGCATTGTTTCCTGTTCACTGTTGTCCACCAGATTAACACTGATGTTCGAGGGGGTCCGTGGCAGCTCTATTTAGAGGAGCAGGGATTGTTTTGGCAGATTAGAACATCTGCACAGATTCCCCCGGGTTTGAATGATTATGCTTCCATTAAGTGTATTCTTAAGCTTAAAGCTTTATGTAGATGAATATTTAGGTTGTAAGTATTAATTACTTGGGTTACTAATTTTTAAAGCTTATGAAAGTTTCAGATTTAAATTAAATCATTTATAAATTAATGTAGTATCATAAACTATGTCAAATTTGAATTGTTAATGTATGTTTGTTTTTTCCTGTTTTCATGATTTTTTCACTTTTAATGTCTTGTGACAAGTCAATAACTGATATTTATTTGTGGTGGTTATTTATCTTTTATAATCATATAAAATGATTATTGAAAAATTAATTTTTTATTGTATGGCTGCTATTTCAGCCTTTTGAAGCTTCAATATTTATGTTTTACAGGTCTTAATTAACTTTGTTCTTTGATAGGTTAATTGATTTATGAGTTTTAACCTGAGTGGGTATATATAAGTGCTCCTGAGTGTTATATATTTTGTCTGATGAAGGCTGAGTATTATTGCAGCCGAAAGCGCTTACAGTAATAAACAGTCCGTGCCGTTTTACCAGTTGGTTTCTGCCTGGTTGTATTTTTGCTTTAAGGTTTAGTCGTTATTTTCTTTTCGTGTTTATTATCCAAATTGTCACAAAAGTATATCACAGGAAACCATTATTGCAGGAGACATTAACACATACTGGATGACATGTAACTCTGACAATCTATATAATTACCTAACCTCCATGGTTTCACTCAATTGATTTCTCACCCAACTAGAGTTGAAAAGAAAATATATAAACAATCTATTTTGGACTGGTTCTTAACTAATAAACCCCAGTATTACCAAATAGCAGGGTGTCTCCCAGATCACTTAAGTGACCACTTTGGAACCTATTTACTGAGAAATCACAGTAACCTACTAAACTTATCAACTTCCGCCAAATTCGTATTAAGAAAAATCTTAACTTACAGATTTGACTTAATATTCTTGAAAAAATAGACTGGACTCCTCTTAAGTAACTGCCCTTAGATGCTGCTGTGCAACACTTCATTGACACCTTCCTTACTATTCTGAACAGACTGGACTCCTCTTAAGCAACTGCCCTTAGATGCTGCTGTGCAGCACTTCAATGGCACCTTCCTTACTATTACAAACAGACTGGACTCCTCTTAAGCAACTGCCCTTAGATGCTGCTGTGCAGCACTTCAATGACACCATCCTTACTATTCTAAACAAACTTGCACCTCCAAGAACAGTTTGTGTCAAAGCCAACTACACACCATGGTTAACCCATGAGACCCGTACGCACCTAAACCAAAGGGACAAAGCATGGCAAACTTGGGCTAAAACTAAATCCCTCCAAAACCATTTAATTTACCAGCTACTTAGAAACAGTGCCAAACACCAACTTAAACTAGACAAACAGCACTACTATTCTAATTTACAATGGAAATGCAGAATGAATCCACAAACATTCTGGAACACAATGAATAACATATGTGTAAACTACTTCTGGAAAACAAAAATATATGATGAACCACAAACTTCAGACCAGTCTCAATGCAATTTGGTAGAATATTTAATAAAACAAATCCACAAAACTTGTTTTCTCTAGCGCCTCGGCTTAATATGCCTTTATCAGAGTATACATTCAAATAATCACAACCCCCCCATTTTATATACACTTAATTGTACCATTACATTATTAAACAATTAAAAATTAATCAATTATCCATTAAAACACCCAGTACTGCATTATAGCACATTTCTCCATATGCATTCTCGATTTAAACCCACAGGGTTCATTGTTTTGAACTTTAAAATCATAACAGCTTCTTTTTTTCTTAATAAACATTTCATTTGTTATTCGCTCATATACAAGTTCATTTCTACCCTATCTAAAACTGTTGCTTGTAAGCCTAGTGGGTTACCATTATGACATTCATTAAAGTGCACTGCTATAGGGCTTGTTTGCTTATTATTGTTTATGTCTCGTACATGTTCATATATACTTACTGGTCTGAAGTTTGTGGTTCATCACAGTGAATAACATACTTCATCCTGGCAAAAACATAACCCCCCCCCCCCAACTTGCCTGATAACACAAACAGTATATTGCTGAACAACTTAACATATTCTTCACCGAAAGTGTTTTAGCACTGACTAAGAATAGCAAGTCTCCCACAATGCCAACACCCAACAATCCAAGCAATATTGTAGATGTGTTCTCATTTCAGACAGTCCCAAAACAAACTATTGCAAAAGTATTAAAGAAGTTGAAACCCACTTCACTAGCAGCAGATAACTTGCTATGAGGATATCTAAAATTAACAGCAGATGTTGTTGCTTTCCCTGTGTCAATACTTATAAACCACTCTATAACAGAAAAGTATGTCCCAGCTATTTGGAAAATTGCATATATTACACCATTACACAAAGGAGGTAATTCAACAGAACTAACAAAGTACATTGCTATACTTTCACCACTTTCTAAACAATAATTTTCTCTCATCGTCACAGCATAGATTCTGACCACATCTTAGCACTACTACAGCTCTTCTAAGTTTCACTAATACTATAAATAAATTCAGAGACGATGGCAAAATAGTGTCTTCAGTCTTTTTGGACATGACTAAAGCATTCGATACAGTTTCCCATCCTAAGTTACTGCCAACTCTGAAAAATCTTTATATCAACCCTGATGCTGTTAACTGGTTTCAAAGTTATCAATTAGCCGCCAGCAAGCTGTGAAATGGAAGTAAGATCTATCCCCCCTCCTTCCTGTTATACTTGGAGTCCCTCAAGGTTCAATCCTAGGGCCCCTCCTCTTCAGCATATTCATAAATTATCTTAATACTGCCTCCTCTGAAGCATCTATCATGCAATACACAGATGATTCAACCTTCCTAGGTGCAGCATCCACAATAACTCAACTTCTTACAGTCACAAAAAAAGCATTCTCTGATATTGAAATGTAGCTAGTAAATTCACAACTCATTCTCAACCCTAATAAAACTAAACTCATGATCGTTCCTCCATCTAAACCTACTAACCTCTGAGCTAACTTTTATATCACTGCCAGTAATAATACTAGGATTTTCCCAGATGCCCAAACAAAACTATTAGGCATCATAATTGACAACAGACTAAAATTTGACATACACATTTCTAACACAATCAAAAAGGTTCACAAGAAAATGGGAACAATGTATAGAAACAAAAAATTATTAACTGACACTGCAAGAATAGCCATAGCTAGAACACACCTTCTCTCCTCACTCTTATATGCATCCCTCATACTTACCAACCTAAGTAAATTAGAATCATGTTATAAGATTGCCAAATTTGCAGCAAATTCCACACATTCAACCCATCACTGTCAATGCCTAAAAAATATTTCTTGGTTGGTACTGCCTCATATTATGAACTATAACCAGTTAATAATGGCTCACAAAATAATGCGCCATCCTGATAATGTACCTTCCCTAAAAATTCCTGTACAACCTTACTCTAACATTCGTACTCTTCGATCATCTAACAAAGACTTAGTCCAAGTAACCAAAGTATCCAATACAGCAGGCAACTCTGTTTGCTCTAACTTTGTTGCTAAAAATTGGAATACCCTTCCCATGGTATCAGACCCATAAGCCATCTTAATCATTTCAAAATATCTCTCAAAATACACTTATTTGAATCCTGGATTTGCACACGTAACACTCCAGGTTAATTATACATATTATACAATTTGGCTGTACGTACTAACTCTGTTAACCTATCCCTTCTAACAACACTACTTCTCTATAAGTAGTTATATTCCTAGCTGCAACTCTCACCATGGAAGTATTACTAACTATGCACCACTTTGACTAAGTTATTCTTCCTACTTAATTTCCTAGCTAATGTTATGTTCCTCCACATTTAAATTCAACCATATATTTGTCTATATTCAAGTGCTTAAAGTCTTGTTCTATTTGATACTATATATATATATATATATATATATATATATATATATTTTTTTTTTTTGTTATGTTTTTACATTTTTATCCTGTAAATGTGTTAACATTCATTTTTTTGTCAATTTTGTTTATAATTGCTGTTACTTGTTGTGATAATTTGTATGTAAGCTTAGACTGGAGCTCTTCTCCCTGGGCCTCTGCTGAAAATGGGTACTGTCCCAGTCAGACGATCCTGGTAAACAAATGCAAAATAAATAAAATATTATACTAGTATGTATTGAAAATACTATGACTTCACATTGTGATTGCTTAGACATTACACTTCATCAGTTGTAGTATGATATATTCTGAAGTTAATCTTGCACATTTACAGAGTGGTGACTCACTCCTGACTAATGCACATTCAGGAAGTAATTGCATAAGAAATCAGGCTAATTGTACTAGTTTATTGAAGCAATTTGCCAAAGTGATTACTATAGATGATACTTCACAGCAAGTGGCATATTGATCTGATTATTCACTGTCATGCCTGGCATTCAGGTTGAGCAGCTTGATGGATAGAGGGAAGAAGCTCCTATTCAGTCTAGATATTTTGCAGTGTAAGATGCAATACCACCTGCCAGATGAAAGGAAGAAGTACACGCCATGGGCAGGGTGAATGGGATCACTGATTATCTTCCTAGCCCTTCCCACACAGCAAGTTTTGTGCAGATCATCCATGGATGGCAGCGAGGAATGAATGACTTTTCTGCTGTCCTCACTACCCTCAGGAGAGCCTTGCTGTCAAATGCTTTGCAGTTACCATACCAAATTATGATGTTATTTGAGAAGATGCTCTCGGTGGTCCCCCTGTAGAAGGGTTTGAGGATGGACAAAAACAAGTTTGTCTTCCTCAGTTTCCGTAGGAAGTACTGATGTTGTTGTGCCTTCTTTAGTGCATGGCTAATATGAATCGACCAGGATAGCTCATCTGAGATGCTCACCCACAGGAACTTGTTGTTTTTGACCTTTTCCATTGTCACCACCTAAACAGAGGTTGATGTATCTCCTGTGTCCTTCTGAAGTGCACTATTACTTCTTTAGTCTTGCTTACATTTAAGGGCAGATTGTTGCTGTCACACCAGCCTATCAGATGCTCTGCTTCATCGCTGTAGGCTGTTTTCTCATCATTTCTGACAAGACCTATGACAGTGGTATCGTCCGCGAACTCGATGAATTTTGCTAGATTTATGCTTGGTCATACAGTCATGCATCAATAAGGTGAACAGCAGGAGACTCAGGAAGCAAACCCATGCTCAATGTAATACTAATTGAACTGTTATTTCCCACACATACTTTCTGGGGTCTGTTGATGAGAAAGTGCAGTATCCATTTACATAGGGGTGTGTTGATGCCCAGCTGGGTCAGCTTCGAAATCAGATTTTTGTGGATGACAGTGTTAAAGGTGGAACTAAAATCGATGAATGGCATTCTTACATAGCAATTCTTGTTCTCTAGATGTGCCAAGGATTCATGAAGTGCTATAGCTATTGCATCAGTCATGCAGCAGTTAGATTTATTAGAAAACTCCAGCATTGCAGGTAGGCTTGTGGCTCTTGATCAACCACTCAAAACACTTCATTACTGTTGATGTAAGTGCAACTGGCTGATAATCATTTAAGCTTGTCAGTTGAGATTTCTTGGGTAAGGGAATGATTGTCTTATTTTTGAAGCAATGGGGTACAATGGCTATTTGCAGGGATGTGTTGAATATATCAGTTAGTACAGTGGGCAGTTGGGTAGCACAGTCTCTTAGAACCCTTCCCATAATATTATCAGGACCAGCTGCTTTTCTTGGGTTTACTCATCTCAGGGTCTTCAGAACATCAGATGTATTTAGACATAGCACCTCCTCACCCTGTTCAACAGGGAGCTTATTTGATAAAGAGTTTTGTCCATATCAGATCTGCTGAAGTAGGTGTTTAGTTTGTTCAGAAATTCTGTGTTGCTACCCCCAACTTTAATGACATTTTCAAAAATAATTTATTATGGACTTGGTCTGTTATAGAAGATGACATAAATAGATGGAAGAATATAAATATGTCTCTACTTTCCAAAGCTAGCATAGTTAAGATGAATATGCTCCCAAGAATTCTTTTCCATCTAAATGCCACCTTCTCTGTTATCCCCAATAAATTCTTTCTAGACGCAGGAAAAGCCTTATCAAAATGTATCTGGTTTCCCAAATCTACTAGAATCAAATATAAGCTTGTGCTTCCAAAACTAAAGGGGGGCTGGGATTACCTGATCTTAAACTATATCATAGCATTATCACTTCATATAAATTAATTCAGATAATAAACTTTGATTCTAGATCTCCAAATTGGTCGCCTCTATGGACTAAGATCTGGAATGAACAACTTAAAACTATTGGCTTCAATCCTAAAATGCTAATATTCTTAGAAATTAACCCAAAGTCTGTCTGCATCAAAAACTTACATCTTCTAATTAAACATACGATTTAGGAAAGTAAATAATGTGGGAAGAAATAGCCAGGGAATTGTTATGGCTAGGCTTGTATAGGCCCTAGGGCTGATAGCCTAGTACCAACCTATGAACCTATGAACCTAGTTAGTTTATTCAAGTCAATCCAACTTTGTAAAGCCCTTCCCTTCCTACAGCCCCTTCATTTAAATCTTAATTTATTAATAAATAACCAACAAATTAACCTGAAATAATTCCTCTTAATAAGGGATCTTAACATTTGGGAGATTTATAAATGGAAAGGAACTAGTATTTCACAAATAAGACAGCAGCTAAATCTCACCAAAAATTACACTACCATCCTTAATTTGATATGCCATCTCATAAATACTACATTCACATCAGATAACTTAGACATACAGGAAATTAGCCTAGCTAATTATTAATACTTAAAAACCTAGCTACCAAAGGTAAGACAATTTCTAGAACATATAAAAGTACAGTTGTGTACACTTACCATAAGTGTGGATGTTCTTGTGTATTCACTGTTGCAGTCATCACATTTGGGTTATCTGCCTGCAGGTAACCCTCAGTCAGCCTGAATACCAGAGTCCTTGGGATTTCTGCATCGGATGCTGTTGCTTCTTCCATTACGTCAGGTCATCAGGGGTATAAAACATGCAGCCGACGCCATTACATCAGTTTTTCTTGACCCAGATGTCAGGTGCCTCCAAAATAGGAGGCAATTATATGGTGTAGAACACTTTCAGCAAAAAGCAAATACACATAGTATAAGATATACCAAACCAAAAAGGATATGGTAAGTGTAGACAACTATACTGTGTTGTTCGTGTTTCACTGTTGCAGTCATCATATTTGGGTTGATTCCCAAAGCTAAGGAAGGGTGGAGGTAGATTAAGAAGCATTAGGTCTGGCAATCAGGCCCTGTAAGACTGTTGCGGCAAATCCAGCTCTGGATTTAGAAAAGATAGGCAAGTGATAATGCTTGGTGAAAGTGTGTACAGAGCTCCAGGTTGCAGCTTCCAGGATGTCCCTGGTAGGGACTCCTCTGAGAAATGCAGTAGAGGTAGATGTAGCACTAGTGGAATATGTTCTTATCACCTGTGGGGTAGGTTTTCCATGGTGCTTGTAGCAGAAATGGATGCAGTGTGCTATCCATTTAGATATGATTTGCTTTGAAATGGCTTTCCCCTCTGCCCCTGCAGCAAAGCTGACTAGCAGCTGGTCAGATTTTCTGAGAGGCTTAGCCCTGTCCAAATAGAATCTAAGCTATCTGTGCACATCTAGAGACTGCAGTGTCCTTTCCCCTTTATTTTGAGGATTAGGGAAAAAAATTGGCAAATTAATGGACTGGTTTAAAGCCACACTAGACACCACCTTGGGCATAAAAGATGGGTTAGTCCTGAGGGAAATCCTGTCCGCATGGAAGATAATGAAGGGTTCCACTGCCATAATGGCCTGCAGCATGGACACTCTTCTTGCTGAAGTGATGGCTAGACGTAAAGCTGTTTTTCATGAGAGGAAATTCAACTCTGCTGTAGCAGCCAGTTCAAAGGGGGGAAGTGTAATTTTTTTCCAATACAAAGTTAAGGTCCCAGGCAGGAGTGGGAGCTCTCCTGGTGGGGGTCTTAAATTTTTGGCCCCTCTAAGGAACTGTTTTACCAGAGGATGAGAGAAGAGGGGTGGCTCAGTATTATAATGAGCTAAGATGGCAGAGGCATGAATCTTAATTGAAGAGAAGGATAGGCCCTTGTGGAGCATTTCTGTTAAGTAATCTAGTATATGAGGTAAGCTGAGCACAGTTGTGCCCATCCCTTGAGACTGGCTCCAGGAACAATATTTTTTCCACTTTTCTGAATAGGATTTTCGAGTACTAGGCCTCCTTGCCTCAAGAATGACATCCACACCTGCTTACTGAGGGTTGCTAGAGTTGACTTCAGGGGATTAGCCAGGCTGCAAGGTTCAGGGTCTGAAGCTGAGGGTGCAGAATATGCCCCCCCCCTGCTGGGACAGCAGGGAAGGGGCCTGAGGCAGGTGCCATGGTTGTAGCACTGTCAGACTGTGCAAAAGATGATACTAGTGCTGGAGTTGCCAGTCTGGTGCAATCAGGATTGCCCTTGGCTTGTCCTGTTTGATCTTTAGTAGAACATTTGAAAGGAGAGGCAGAGAGGGAAAGGCACAGACTGAGAGGCTTTCCCAGGAACAGGACAGGGCATCCACCTTCCAAGCTTGGCTGTGGGAATTTCTGGTGCAGTATTTGTTCAATTGATAGTTCTGAGGGGAAGCAAACAGGTCCACCTCTGGTGTCCCCCATCTGTTCCCCAAGTGCTTGAATATTTTGGGTTCCAGTTTCCATTCATGTGGGTCCATGAGATTTCTGCTTAAGTTGTCTGCCAGTGAATTTAGTTTGCCTGGCTGGAATTGAGCTTGTAGGTGCACTTGGTTGCTCAAGGCTGTGTTCCACACAGCCATGGCTAGTCTGCAGAGTGGTTAGGAATGTGTTCCCCCCTGCTTGTTTATTTACCACATAACTGTGGTCTTGTCTGTCTTTACCAATAGTTGTCCTGGAAGAATAAGGCCTTTGAAGGCTGTCAGAGCATTCTGTACAGCTAACATTTCTTTTTGATTGATATGCAGGTGCATCTGCTTTGGGTTCTATTTGCCCTGAATGCACTGCCCTGCCATGTGAGCCCCCCATGCATAGTCACATGCATCTGTTGTTAGGGTTTGAGTGGCAGGGGGTAGAGTGAAAGAGAGTCCCTTGTTGTGGTTGCAGGCCTCTGCCCACCAAAGGAACTCTGCCCTTAGACACGGAATGATAGGAATTATTGTTTCCAGGTCCTGAGAATGTTGACACCATAGACATTTTAGATACCATTGACGTTTCCTCATATGCAGTCTTGCATATGGAATTAACAGAATGCAAGAGGCCATGAACCCCAGAGCTTTCAGTATTTTCCTTGCAGATAACTGGATTTTTGTGGCCAGTAGGTTGAAGTAAGTTGTCAAATAAATTTGTTCCTCAGGAGTGAGGAATGCCATCTGGGAAGTTGTGTTCAAGCTTGTTCCCAGGAATACAATCTGTTGGCAGGGTACTAGGTGTGATTTCTTTTCGTTGATGGTGTACACCAGTGAAGTTAGAAGTCTCTTTACAAATGCCAGGTGCTGTAGTAGCAAGTCCTGACTTTCCAAGTGAATCAGGCAATCATCCAAGTATGGGCAAATCTGAATACTTCTCTGCCTGCAAAAAGCAATGGCTGGAGCTAGGCACTTTGTGAATCCCTGGGTGCAGTCAATAAGCCAAGGGGAAGTGCAGAGAACTGATAGTGCATAGAGCCTGTCCTGAAGCAAAGGCATTTCCTGCAAGATTCCCTTATGGGGATGTGCAGGTAAGCTTCTTTTAAGTCTAGGGTTGCCAGCCAGACATCCTTGGCTAGCATAGGAAGCAGCTGTTGGAGAGTTAGCATTTTGAATTTTGCAACCACCAGAAAGGTGTTGAGAATAGATAAATTCAGGATAGGATGCCAGGGGTTTTCTTTTCTGGGAACCAGTAACAGTCTTGAATAAAAGGCTTGTCCCCTTTGTTCTGCTGCGACAGGTTGAACAGCCTTGATGCTGAGGAGAGAAAGTACTTACTTTTGGGCCTCTGCCCACTGGTTTGGGGGGAGGTCTGGCCATCCACTTAGGGTTGGGAGTAAGTGGAAGTGGAATCTGTATCCTAGGGAAACAATGTTTAAAACCCGTTTATCTTGGGTAATGCATCCCAGATTTTTTCATGCAGGATGAGTTCTCCTCCTAAAGGTGCAAGTACTAGAGCAAGGCTTGGTGGAAGGATGTCATTGTGCAAGTTTACCATAGGGGGGTGGCTTGCTACTCCCTGTTTTGGATGTGGGAGCACCCCACTGCTTAGATCTGTGCATAACCTGAAACTGAAGTATTGGGGGTCTGCTGCCTCTGGGTTTGGACTGAGAAGGCCTGGAAGGGACTGGAAAGGACCAGTTCTTTGAAGGCCAATGTCTACTGAATCTAGGTGGTTGTACTTGTAAGGAATCTTTAACAGTTAGCATAGATTTAGCTTTCTCCTCCATCCTTTTGAGAACTTCTTCTGCTTTATTGCCAAATAGGCGCTCTTGGTTTAAGGGTACATTCAGTAATTTTACTTTGACATGATCAGGCAAGTTCTGTTCCTTAAGCTAAGCATGCCTTCTAAGAACAGACCCAGTGACAGCAGCCCTACAAGATGCTTCTAAATTATCAAAACCACACTGCAAAGTATGTTTACCAACTTGGTCAGCAGAATGCATTAACTTTTGTAAATCATTGTGTTCTGCACAGTCAGGAATCAACATCATTTTCTGTTTAATTAGCCCCATAATTTGCTGCTGATACTTTAACATATGAAACTGGCAATTTAAAGCCCTAATGGCCAGAGTAGCAGAGGTGTATACCTTGTTACCCCATCTATCTAAAGCCCTAGAATCCCTGTCAGAAGGGGTAGGATTCTTGGCAGTAGTAGCCTTAATGCCTTTTGGTCCTTGGCAAATGGTCTCTGGATCTGCAGTAGGATTCTTGAAAAGGAATTTGTGAGAGTCAGGTACTCTATAGCATCTGTCAGGTTTCCTGGGAGCTGGAGGCAAAGCATCTGGGGTAAGGCTGGATTCCAAGAAAACATCATCTACAATCTCCAGAACAGGAGGGATAGCTAGAGGCCTGTGCTGAGGCAGGTTTAAAAATTCCCTGAGTCTCTTTTTGGACTGAGAGTAGTCCTGGCTTTACCAGTGGAAATGTTCCCTAAGGGTATGCAGGGTTTCACCAAAAGAAAAATCTTCTGTAGGGGAAGCAGAGAGAAAGGAATCCTTTGCATCAGAATCCTCATAGGTAGAAGAAGAAACAGAGATATCAGATTCCTGATCAGAAGAATCAGAAGGAAAATCAGTTCTAGGTCTCTTTGAAGGGGAAGGCTGGCTTCCCCTAATTGAGGTAATAAGGTCTTCAGCCATTCTAATCATTTGTTTTTGAGGCCTGTGGGCCTGAGAATGCACTTTGGTCATCAGTTTCCTAGGCATAATGCAAACTTTAGACATGAGAAATTCAGTATTTTTGGCTTGAAATGAAGTCGTCAGTTTAATATGAAAATCAATAGGCCTGAATACACCCTCAGAAGCCGGTGCCTGCTCAGCGGCTCCGGATCCATCCAAGGTAGAGACATCCACAGGTTCCATAGTCGAAGAAGCACCTCGCGGCATACCAGACTCCAAATGGGTCTCAGTAGAGGCCTGTGAATCTGTAGAAGCGGGTATCAGGGGCTGCGAAAGCGCCTCACTGAGTACCGGCGGACTGGCGACTAGCTTAATGGTAGCATCATCAGCAGTTTTGGACCTATGCAGTCTGTCTCTGTCTTTATCCTTACGTTTTTTCAGAAGAACAGTAGTCGGATGGCTTACTGACGCCATTTCAGCATACGGAGATTGAGAGCAAAAATATTTAGCTACAAAAATTGCCAGACGATGGATACTTCAGGCATTGAACAAGGCACAAAACTGACAGTGAGGGACGTCATGGTCTGGGCCTAAACAGGTGACGCAGTAAGAATGAAAATCTCTATGAGGCATATGCTTTCCACAGGCAAAACAATTATTAATTTTTTCTGACATCGGTTAGAGCAAGAAAAAAGGATCCCCAATGGTGGACTTATCTTTTAGAAGACTTCAGGTCTGAAGCTTGAAAACGAAAATTTCAGGAGTCGGCCGACCAGCACTTGTGAACTGCATCTGCTTCAGGCACCGCATGGCAAGAAAGACTGATGTAATGGCATCGGCTGCATGTTTTATACCCCTGACAACCTGACGTCATGGAAGAAGCGACAGCATCCGATGCAGACATCCCAAGACTCTGGTATTCGGGCCGGCTGAGGGCTACCTGCAGGCAGATAACCCAAATGTGATGACTGCAACAGTGAAACACGAAGAACATCTGTTAATGAATAGAAAACTTCAGAGCTTTATTCTATTCCCACCTTATTGGCAAAATAAATCCCCACAGATTAATGAGCAAACCAAAAAAGAAGCAGTAGAAAATATTGTGAAGTTTATTCCTTTCAAAAGGTTGTTGTACACTCAGATAATGATAAATAATAGCGCCTAGTTCACACCAATGAAACAGTAAATTTAATTGCAAATTCTCACCCATATGCCTGCATTGCCTCAATCAAACTGCAGATATTCTTCATGTCATGTGGGAATGTAAGAAGGTACACAACCTCTGGTGCTCCCTAAGGGCTAAATTAGAAAAAAATGGGATACGAAAAAAGTACACTATCATGGGAAACGGCTATATTACACATTAACATAAACAAGTTATCAAAATTCTAAAGCAGGTATTCATCACAATATGTACACTCATAATGTTCTACATTACAAAAAATTGGTTAATCACATCCCCTCTCACATGGGAAGAATTTAGCAACTTAGCAATTAAGTATATTCGTTCCCACAAATCAACATACTCAACCACTAAAAAAGATTACACAATTACTAACAATGCCTGCTTGATGTCATTCTTAAGTGATAAAAGCACCTAGTAGCTTTAGATTTCATATTTTGACTGATCCCTAATTGCATTATATCTCTCAAGTTAAGCACTATAGTTCTTATAATGGGTTACGTGGTAATGGCTCTTCATTGGTATCACCTCAATCTATTGACCAATTCCTAACCTGTCATCCTCATTTCTAAGTGATATCTGATTTCACCTGCCTTTATATATCTGTTGTAATAGTTGGCTAAAAACATGACTTCTAGTGTAAATTGTATGTATCATTTGTATATAGCTAGTTAGTTAGCTCGTGGTTGTTATGTTTTTCCTTTTCTTTGTGTTTATGTTTTTTACTACATATATGTAACATATCTGTGTCTTATGGTGTTCTTGTGTGTGTTTATTATGGAAAAATGCAATAAAGGAATTTTTGAAAAAAGAAATTCTGTGTTGCCATCACAAGGGGAGGATACAGGCCTGAAGTAAATTATGGATTGCATGCCTTGCCAGAGAAGTCTGGAGTCCCTTTGGTCTGAGAAGTGTCCCTGGATTTTACGTCTGTAGGTCCTCTTTGCCTCCTTTATACCTCTACTTAGATTTGCTCTGGCTTCTCTTAGGGAATCCTTGTCTTTAGATTTAAATAATCTGTAATCTGTTCTCTTTGATCTTTCTTTTCTGCAATTGGAGCTACTTTGGATTCTACTCTTATGTCCTCATGTCTTTGTCCCACAGTATGCATACTACCACCTGTCTCAGGCACATCATCTCCATCACCTCTGGTTTCCTCAACTGCCCTGCCTTTACTGCTCAGGTTTCTGTACCATACAGTTGTATGGGTCACACCACTGTATTGTATACCTTACTTTTCAGCTTCTTTAGCATTCTTCTGTCATTCACTACAGCTGAGACTCTATGCCAGTTGCAGCATCTCTGATTCTAGCTTTGACCTATTCAATCAGACTTTCTTTCTCCTTAACCAGCACTCCTGTTCAACTATCTTCCCTTCTATCTCAATTTTCAGTTTCTTCTGATTTCCTCACTTTGCTGCCATTGTCATTATGTCAATAGGTCAAAGCTAGAATCTGTCTTCTAAACATAAATGTTCCTGCTTTCATCCCACTTAAATGTAAATAACTACCCCATTGAACCCTCCATACTCCTCACTTCACACTACCCTAGAACTATTATTTTTCTATTGCTGCTAAAACAAACTTAAGCTACTTATCAATTTAAGTAATTCTCTCTCTCTACTCCTTGTATGTAAATACTGTAAATATCAAGTAACCTCAGATCTCGATATTACAGACAGTGGAAACTTGCTGCTCTGAAGGGAAACAACTGAAAATCTGTTTATCTACTTTCCTTAATGATGTTTATTATGTAAACTATATGCATTTGCTTCTTTTTTTACTCACTGTATGAATGCATTTACACATGTATTTTTTACCTTCAAGTTTATGTAACTTAGATTGTATTCGTATTGCTTATGGAGCTTTTCTCCCCGGGCCTCCACTGAAAATGGGCAAGTTCTGGCCCAGTGGACTTCCCCGGTAATCAAACTGGAAATAAATAAATAATATTTGTACTTAGGTTCATCCCATGTGACGTCAGTTTTGCATTCCATTCCCATATCCTTTGCTGATGTTTTTGTTCAGAGTCTGCCTGTAATGCCACATCATCTGCATACAGCAACTATGTTGATTCGTCCCCTCCGACCTGTTTGATAATGTAATTCATCACCAGTATAAACAGCAGTGAACTCAGAACTGATCCATATTACACACCCACTTTTGCTGGGAACCTTCTGTAAGACCAGACACTGTTTGTACTTGAGTCATTGGGTCTGCACTAATTCTACCAATGTTTCTGGGACTTTGAACCACCACAGTACTTCCCAAATTAGCTTTCTTGGGACCTTGTTATACACTTTCTCCAAGTCTAGGGATGCCCACTTGGACTCATTCTTCATCTCTAGTTCCTTTTCGACTATCTGTCTCACTGCAGGTCATTTGTGCTGCATCCTGATCTGAATCTGCACTCTTCATCTCCCATCTCACTTTCTACTACTCCTCTGCATATCCATTTTTCAATCACCCTCTCCAGAACTTTAATGCAATGTGACAGAAGTTTGATGTCTCTATCCTACCCACAGTTGTGGATGTCCCCTTTGTTCTTGTTCACTGGCATAAGTATGCTTATTTTCCAGTTATCTGGGATATGCCTTTCACTCCACACTGCTATGAGTGCCCTCAGGAGCTGATTCTCCTTATCTCATCCAGCATCTTTATAATATCTGCTGTGTCCTCATCTGAGCCTGCTGCTTTCCCTGACTTCGTTTTCCTTACTGCAATTCTTACTTCTTCTAGGGTGGGCTCCACTTCTCTTCTCATCTTAGGCTGTGTCTGGGGCAGTACAGCTTCTGTGGGGTTTTCTTCATTCAGAAGCTGTTGGAAGTATTCCTTCCATGTCCTGTGGACTGGTGAGCAAGTTGTTGCTGGCATCCCTTATGAAGGGTGTTTTCCTATTTTCTTTATCTTTCTGTCTTTGCCTTGCTACCTGATATAGTTTCTTTGTGTCACCTACTAAGTCACTTTCCAGAAGCTGGTAGAATGCCTTCAATGCCCTGTTCTTTGCCATTGCAACTCCATTATCAGCTTCTTTGTTAGCCATCCAGTATTCCTTCCGAGCCTGGTCAATCTTTTCTATCTCCCACTTTTTCCTGGACTCCTTCTTTCTTTTGATGACTTCTTGGACTTTTGCATTCCACCACCGGCTTTCCTTATGTACCTTATTTCCAAACCTCACTCATCCACATTTCTGTTCTGTAGTCTTCACACATGCTGTTTTGAGCATTGCCATTCTTCGTCAATTCCACCTATTTCCTTTTCTTCTTCTGGTGCTAGAGCCCAGAGTAAGTCCTTCAACTGTTGTACTTTTTCTCCAGTCAACTTCCAGGTCTTCAGCCTGGTCTCTGTTGACCTTAGAGCCTTCTCTGACCACTGCTTGCTGCTGATTGTGGCAACCAGTGGTTTATACTGTGGGCCAACTGTTTCACTGGGGATGATTTTGCAATCATTAATTCTACCCCAGTGCCTTTTCCTTACTAGGAGGAAATCTACCTGAGTTCCATGTTGGCCACTCTTGTATGTGATCTTGTGACTGCTTCTTTTTCTGAGCCGCATGTTGACTACTATCAAGCCATTTGACAGAGAGAAGTCTAAAATGGCCTCTCCTTCTTTATTCCTGTTGCCCCAACTATTTGGACCCAGGTAGTCCTCATATCCTGTTCTGTCTATCCTAATATGTGCATTCAAGTCATCCTGTATCAACATCAATTCAGGTTGTCTTGCTTTATCTAGTAAGTCCTACAACTGCTGTGTGAATGCACTGTTTTCCTTGCTATCACAACCCTGTTGTGGGCCATAAACTGAGATTATGAGCACTGTCCTATCATTACACTGGAGTCTGGTTGAGTCTGTCACTAATTCTAATGGCAACCCTCATAGCCTTCAGAAGCCTCTCTCTCATCACAGTTCCCACACCATACTAGCCTGTCCTCCTCCTGAGAAGTAGACTCTGGATCCCACGCCAAGTGGCTTTGCTGCACTGCCCTTCCATCTTGTCTCTTAGATACATAGGATGTCCAGCTTCCTCTGTACCATCATGTCATCCACTTCCAAGCTGCACCCTGTCAGTGAACCTACACTGAGTGTGACAATTCATAGTTCATGTTTGGCATGTTGATTGATTTTAAATCCAGCTTTCACTCAACAGAGCTTTATGGTGGGCACTGGCTAATAGGGGCACATGCTCACCTTCCATCATTAGCATAGGGCCCTGGCATAAGTCACAGTAGGTTGAGTGCTCAGCTCACCTATCACTGACAAATACCCATGCCCATTTGGTGACATTAGTCAAAATGACCAGATCACCTAGAGCCATAGTTTACACTTGTGAGTGGCTAGCCCCGCCACGGCACTCAGTCTGTGATCTGTGTTCTCCTATCTTGAGGATACTGTGCACCACTGTAGATGCCAAAACAGTTGGTCTGTACAACACTTCCCCCTACAGAGCACTATGTAGACTCTGTGCTGCTGCCCACAGCTCCAGTCATTAGTGAGTTTGAGATGTAAGCACTCAGCATTTTTTGGAGGTGGGAGGAACCCCAAAGTGACACACAATCAGAACATGCAAACTCCAGACAGGCTTGGCCAGAGGTCAGGATTGTGGGAGGCGAAGACCTTAACCATTGTGTCAATTGAATCCATTGCATACAATAACATTAATCCCTAGAAATATGCAACTGTACTTTGGAGATTTCTTGTTATTTTTGCTAGTACTCTCCTCTTAAAGGTGATTAGCATATTTCTTAATGTCTGTCATTGATCTGTCTTCTTGAACAACAAAAGTTGATTTAGTGTTTTGCTAATAGGTTCACACATTTGTCTGTAATACAGGCTGGCAGTAAGAGTAGTATGGGTGAATCATTTTTTAATATATTTACTTTTTAAGGTTTTGCCTCTTTCAGAGCCCAAATCCTTCATTCATGGAAGAAGAGAAAGAAAATGAAAGAAAAAGAGAAAAGAATGCCCTGTCACCTACGGCAGTAAATGCAAACCAGCAGCACCTTTAGTTCATGCCTATCCCTTCACTGACAGCTTCCTTAGTGGTGCAAATGCTTCCACAGCTCTTCTTTAGCAAGACATGGTACTAAAGAAAACATATCTGATTATTTATTTTAATATAGTGGGACTGAAGCAAATCACTATTTCAGCATTATCTTTGACTGGTCTAAGGAGCAGGCCTGTTGCTTCTTTTCCGTCACTTTTATAGACAACAAGGGTTGTTCCCAGGTTACCTCTTTCTCTAGCACTGCTAATCATTTCAGCACCTGTGTGTTATGATAATTTCCAATTCTGTTAATGTGGACCATGCTGACACAGGGTTAAGAAACTACCACTGCCTTTCTTTTTGGTTACAGCATTTTAAATGTTGTAGAACTTCAAGGAAATTTCACCTTTTTTGTAGAATATAAAATTAAAGACAAGCCTCCTTGTGAAGTTACCCTATTTGTTTAATGAGTAACAATTATTTAGTGATTTTCTTTTTCCTTTAAAATATCAATAAAGTCTTTGACCATACCATCATCAGTGCCTGCCCCTTTTATATGTATGAGATAATGTAGACTGTAGCTGGCCCTGATTGTGTCATTCAGAGTTGATTTTTTAGGCCATGGAACAATGGACTGTCTCAATGTACAAAAGAGATACTTTTGACTCAGTAGCTTTGTAAAATCTGTCTTTTACAAAGGATCTCATGTAATGACCATCTCTCTCTTCAGGCAGATAAAAAATGCACACTGGTTTGTCTGTTGTGATTTTCATATTTTCCACCTTTAGCTTGATAGACTGATTCTGCTTCATGGTCTAATTCTCCTACATCTCTAGTACTTAGTCAACCAATATCATCTGCATCTGTTGATTCAACTTTCCTAGGTTATCTTTGGGGCAGGAGCACCTTTTAAACTTTGTTTCTCTATTTTGCCCCTCACACCACTGATTATCTTCAGGACCATTATCTTGGGCCTTATGGGTTCTTTCTTTGCTTCTAAGGACAAGATATGGTCCATTCATTTCCCAACCAAGGCAAGAGATCTATAGCCTGTTTTCACCCTGTCTGGAGAAAGTAGCAATCATCCTATTGATTTCACTGGGAGAAAGTTGGGCCACCATACTTTATGGGGAAGACCTTAACTCCTTGGCTTAACCCCTCACCCTGGAACCATGAATATCAGAGTAGGTGCTGCCTGATTCCTAGGAAGATGCAGACATGCATTATAAATACATGCCAATACACTTGGCCTTGTGCATTACAGAGTCACCCTACTGCATATTGCTGCATGGTACACCCGTTACACTCCTCTAGCAAAGCAGTAAGCTGCACCTCGTGTGTCCCCAGGATGGGTGAGCTGGCACTGAATATTAATTTCCTCCCTCCTTAAAAAGTCTTTCTGGATTCCTGTGCCAAAAAATCAAACGTATTATCTTGTGTGTGGTCACAGCCTTATCCCTTTTTACCACAAACCCAGACTACCAATATTGTTGCATCATAATCTCATTAAAGTTTGGAAGTGCTAAAATTATATCCACATTTTAGGTCAATAAATCATATTGATATCCAGTGAATAACTAGCCAGTCAAACTTTTATTTAGGTACCTTACAGACTGAGGTTGGCACAGAATCTTTAGATGATGATTTTTTGAGAAACATATCCAGATTTTTTTTTATTATTATTTATAAATTTTTCCTATTTTAGCAGCCATCTGGTGCTTCAGGATAGCAGTTGGAGATGTTTTTCTTTTTTTTATCCTGATTATAACAATTTAATTTTCCAAGATGCAAGGCTGACTATTTTAGTGTCTCTCACCTTGGTGCCATCATCAGAAGTTCCTGAATTATTTTTAAATAACAACACTTCACAAGTGCAAGAAAATATAATCCTCTCATCTTTTGCCAATATACCAATAAATTAATTATTACTATCTCTGTCATGGTCTTTTTTCTGCCAAGATACATGCCTGGGAAAACAACACCTTCAGGAATTCGCAATGGCAAGATTTGCTCAAGTAGAATGGCCACTTATGCCATGACATAAATATGTATGTTTAAATATGGGAGCTTGCTTGCAGGTTTGAAGGATGCTGAGATCTTTGGTATTACTTAAATATAGTTTAAAGATCCAAAATTCATACCATAAAGTATGAGATGCATTTATTTTCATTGTTGCATATCCAATAGGATAGAGGATTGTATGACAATCTCTGTAAAGGAACACCTAAATGAGAGAAATTAGTGTAATATTCTAGAAATCTACACTAGATTGTCACTGTCCCATGTAAAACATGAACATTTCCTGAATAACTCCAAACTGCAAAAAGCAATAAAATCACAGCCCTTATAGAAGTTTAACTCCCCAAATATGGAATGGTTAAACTACTCAATGCATAATAAATGAATTCAAATGTTAATTCATTATGTAGCCACTCCAGTGGTATAAAGGGATAAAGCCCTAATGACCAAGGTTCAAGTAGTGGCTAGACTGACTGCAGGAGCAGCAGAGTGGGATAAGCATTACCATCCTGGAATGGATGGGCAGGCCCATGGACATTTATTGTGTTGGTTCCGAGTGGAGGCAGGGCACATCATGCTGGTTGGCATGCTTAAAGTGGGTATACTGAGGAGACATAGCTAACCTGCTGCTGAGGTGGGGTGATATGCCTGCCTCATGTCTTCACCACACTCACATCCCCAGGCACACCATTGGGTCTGCAAAGAAAGAGATAAAATGGGTAGGCCATAAGCTAAAAAGACCCTACCCCTTGACAGATGCTCAGAAATGCTGAGCCCCCAGATGTCTAGTTCTATGACCAGCCACAGTATACTGGATAACGTTCCAGGGCAAGGAAGGCAGCTGGGGTGATGGGCTAGTACTATAATGCATGGTGGAGGGAAAAAATAAGTCAAAAAATTTATTCATTTTGTGAATTAAAATAATTTGAAACAAATATTGTGAACTATAGCTAGGGTTGTCAGCATCTTAGATATTATGCTGGCATACCAAGGATCTTTCTGTTCCAAACTCATGGCTAAATCTTCTGTAATTAACACATATCGTGATGCATTAATGATGCAATAATGTCTAACCTAATAGCAGAAATAAAACTCAAAGAGATCTGATAAACATGGTACAAAGCTGTGTACCAAGGGGGCAGATATAAACTCCATCGGTACAGACTTCATAATGTGTGTGATACACAAACGTTGTAGTAAAATGGAAATTAAGGTCTGTGCACATTTCTCAATTGTGCACAATAGCCAATGTGTAATAATGATAGAAGAAAAAGGTATAACTGATTTACACAAACAAAAAAATCAAGTGACCCAAAACAGGGTGGTCAGAAGAATGTCACAGATTTATGGCGAGCTGGAAATTTTTCACTTTGGATCAACCAAAGTGTGGTTTTACATTAAGAAGACTGGAACTGCCATTCTAGTGGCAGTAGTAAAGTAGCCTGGGAAACACACAGGGAGGCTTAAAGTGAGATTGTTTCATCAGCCAGAGGGTTTAGAGTTAGTTGGATGTTAATTTGCACTTGAAAACTAATTTTGCTCTGCTTTTACATAAAAAATTTCCAGAATCGTCTATCTTGTGGCAGAAGGTGTCTTCCTGGTCTCTCAGAATTGGAAAGCAATCCAGGGAACTTAAAGTACAGTAATTTATTGGCCAGAGGGCAAGTGAGTTAGTTTTCAGCCTTTTCTGTCTGCTATAAATTAGATACAGTTTTGCACTGGTGGTTAACAGTACCTTGTGTAGTAAGAAACCTATAAAGCTAGTACTTAGGACTTTAACCCTTAGCAATGAAAGGCTTTGCATGGAACTAAGCTAAGGGCAGCTAGATAGTGACATACAACACTAAGATCATAGCACTATTTAACATCTAGCCTTCATCCTAGACACCAGTTAGGTGGCCCCTGTAAAACCAAAACCCTAAACCATAATAGCTCAATCCTAATACAGGTCTTGACAACATGCATTTGCAATTTCTTAATATCTCTGTGGCCAGCTTGGTAGATATTGATATCCTGAGACAATGTAACAATTCTTTCATGTACTCAGACAACCTTTTCATCCTTAAAGAATCTAACATAGTATGAGAGAGAGAAACTTACATACATAACTTCTTGGAAACAAAAATCTCACTTACAAACAAAGTTGTCAAAAGACACACACAACATCTTTCACACATACTGCTCACTAGGCGCATAGACCTTCTTATGCTGAGGTACTTGCAAGAAACCTCTCCAAACTTAAAGGTCTCCAAATCTGTCAAACTGTACCACCTACCATCAGAAATCACTAAAGTACAGACCAAAAGCAATACCTAACATTACATATACGTCTGCACCCAATGATCCCCAAAGGACAAAGTCCACAAGGCAATCAAATACATTACCTGGTCCTCTTGTCATAGGGGATTCTATTGTATGGCACACAAATACTCTTTTTACCAGGATGGACAAGGAGAAGAAAGGTGAGTTGGCTACCTGAAGCTAGGATCCCCAATATCAGCCACACTCTCAAGTCACTGTACCACAGGTACCAATATGATTCTGTCATAGCTTGTGTCGGTGTAAATGACCTGAGTCATACCTCACTGGGCTATATATGAAAAGGGACATTATGGATCTCTCTGAATATGTGTCACAGACAGGTACGTGCCTTGCCTTGAGCAGCATTCTACCTTCAACAAGGATGATGCCACAGTATGAATAGAAACTGACATATTTTTAATAATTGGCTTAGTTCCTGGTGTCACTCCAAGGGAATCCCATTTACATGGGAGGACGCAGTTAACAGATCACTTTGATTTCTGAAATATGGTATGTACCCTTCCCCCCTGGTCTTTTTGATATTGACTAAAACTTCATCCATTCTCCTTGCAGCCTGTTTTAGGCAATGTTTAAATGACAAAACTACCAACACAGCAAAAAAATAAATAAATAAAATCAAAGCAACCTAAAGTGTTACTTAATGTTAGGATCCTAAAATCTCCACATCCTACAAGCTGTCCTCACTCTGGAGAATGTAGACATCTGTGCTGTTACTGATGCTTGGTTTAAAGCTGCAGAAAGGACTCTGGCCATGGAACGCTACAGTGCATTCTACACATTTAGACCAACAGCAGTAAAGACAGGATAAAGGAGGAGGTGTCTCAATCTGTGGTAGCAGCAAATACAACTCTAGTTGGTTAAACAGGATGATGCCATGGAGTTTATCCATGTCCAAGTCTCCATAGACAACGTTCTCTACCATGTACTGGCCACAAACCTCACGACACTTAACTAGACCTACTATAGATGCTCACCATCCAACCAAATGCTCTATTCATGGGAGACTTTAACTACTCCTCTATAAACTAGGAAACATTCACTGCCTCTAACTCACAGGTACAGTGTTTTCTAGACATCATCAGCACAAACACCCTCAACCAGATAGTGCACTCTCCAGCCAGAGGATCAAACATATTTGACCTAGTATTCACCAACACAGGAGAACATTGTATACCCCCCCATATCAAATTAAAGTTGGAAATCCCAACTAAATCTATAACAGGAGCTATACTGAAGCAAACTGCATCTTATTAAGCAGCAGTTTGTCAAAATTCACAGCTCCCCCAAACCTTGAGAACATAGCTACCTGTGCAGAATTATTTACAGAAATCCCTTACAAACATGTTAATGGCTGCATTAAGGCTGCTGTACCTACCAGAAATAATCCCAAATCTAACACTGAAAATAAACAACACTGGTGAAATCCTTACCATCACAGGCCATATAAAAAGAAAAAAAAGGTCATGGCTAAAATCAGAAAGAGCAACTCTCACAGAGACAAGAGCTGTCTGACTCAAATAAACAAGAAACTAATAGGTCTTATAAAGTCCAGTAAAGCCAATTACAAGGTCAAAATATCCTCTCAGGCTAAGGAGAATCACAAGGCTTTCTTCCGCTAAGTCAGAAATCTTACAGGTAATACTCAGCAGTGTGCAGGACTGGTAACAAATTACATGACCTTCACTGACCTGGGTGGCATAGCAAAGCTTCTGTCTGATAAATCTAGCTCTAACTTCACTCCCAGCTCCCAACACTACTACCCTGTGAAAAATCTTCTAGCATACCCCCCAACTATCAACAGGAAGCAGGTCATAGAGGTCCTTGCTAAAGCCAAAAATACTGATTCAATGTGTCCTAACAATATCCCTGGTTGCCTACTAAATAGCCTAAAACATGATCTAGCAGGACCACTTCAGGCACTCTTCAACTTCAATTCTATTTGCCTTTTAATTTTTTATTTGCACTTTCTTTGACAGTCCACGTGTTCTTAGTTGCATGTCTTTTCAGACTCTGTGTAGATCATTCCATGTCAACTATATCAGTTAGTAATTTTTTTCTTGTGAATAAAGTCCAAAGCCTCTGACAAAGAGCTGAAGATCTTCTCACCTTCTGGTAAAAATATTTTTATCCTGGAGGGAAAGAGAATTTGTTTTTTGATGTTAACTTTTTAAAGAGATTTTATCAAGGGAACACATTCTTTCCTTTTAGATATGACAGACGAAGTATAGTCATTATCAAAATGAACGAGTTTGTCCTTTATCTTGATGGGAGAATTATTCCACACAGACTTCAGAACCAAATCCTTATCTTGGGAGAACAAAAATCTAACAATGATGCATCTGGGGTTAGGAGAAACTGTTGTTGAAGCAGGTTTTGCTAGAGAGCGGTGAGCCCTCTCTATACTGAAGGAAAGGGCTTCAGGAAGATTTAATGCTGTTGGAAGCTAGTTCTTAAGAGAGTGTATCATATCAGTTCCCTCTTCCTTTTCTGGTACTCCATAGATTCTAATGCTGTTTTCCGTGACCTACTTTCTAGGTCTTCCAGCTTTTCTGTTAGTTTTGTATTCTGTTTCAAAAGAAACTCATTTTGAGTTCCACATTCCATCAGTCTGCCATCCATATCTGTTACAGATTTCTCGATAGAAGCAATTTGTTCAGAATGCTTTTTAGCCATTTCACTAAGAATGTCCAGCTACTTACTACAGTCTTGTTTAATAGTATCTATTTTATTCTCTAGTTTGTCCATGTTTATAGATAGTTCTTGAATAGTAGTTATTAATGTTAGCAGCTCCTTCTTTATTACACTGTCCTGATGAGTTCTTCGAGTTACTCATACTTGGATTTCTTGAGGAAAAACTTCTTCACAGGAAAAAATAATAAAAACTTATGGTTTAGTACTAATTTTTGAAAAATAATAAAGGTCTTATATTCACAAATTGTCTCATATACTTTTGTATTAGTATTTCCAAAAATTAGATTACATTTCCTGTTAGAATAAAAATGTTATCTTCTTCTTCGGCTTTTCCCGGTAAGGGGTTGCCACAGCGGAACTCCGGTCTGCTAATGATTGGCAGTAGATTTTTATGGTGCCGAGGTGCCAGCTTGACGCCCAACCCCACGCCCATTCATGCATGTCTTTCGATCACCACTCGACTGCAGGGAGGACATGCAAACTCCACACAGAAGGCGCTTCAACCGCGAATCAAACAGGAGAACCTCTTGCTATGAGGCGACAAAGCTACCGCTGCACCACCGCAGCTTAGAATAAAAACGCTATAAGCAGAGCTAATGTTCAGTGCTGCTAGCAGTCTGGCATCTTGGCCACGCCCCCGAAAATTGGTGTTTCTGAGTGTGGCTTGGTAAAAGGGGTGTGTCAAACCTAAGTCAAGTGGGTGTGTTTTTGTTATGAAGAGGGTATGGCTAATTTGTCAGACAATGGAAGGATGCAAACGTGGCAACTCTAAAATACCTACCAGAAAAATTCCCTAAAATCATACGTGTTATCTGTGTCATCTTTTCATACCTCTCTAATCTAGCAGTTTACTACATAAAAGATACATATTTTGTAGCTATAGCAATCAATACTATGTCAAAATAATACATGCAAGTTATTCTTGCCCGCTATGGCTATATATATATATATATATATATATATATATATATATATATATATATATATATATATAGACACACACACACACACACACACACAGATATAATATATATATATATATATATATATATATATATATATATATATATATATATATATATTACATAAACACACACCCACACATAAACATAGTTATACTATTCTGAACAAGAAAAGATCACTCTTTATCAATGAAATTTTGTCTGAGTTTCCCTTATCGTGTAAAACTTGGATCAGCAAGTTTGCTAATGACATCAAAATTTGGTGCATTATGTGTCACATCAATGTTCAAGCAAGGTTGCAGGAATCTTTGGACTTACATAACATCTGCTCAGTAACAAAGGATATTAGGGGTACGAATGGAGAGATGAAAAATCAGCAAGCAAAGGAGAGTAGTTGTGCTGAAATTGAATTCATCCTCAAGTCTTGATGAGTACCTTCATGAGGTGGACCCTATTTTCACAAAATCTCACCAAGGTGACAGTGATATATAGACTGTATTTATATAGCATATATCATGGACAGAAGAAGGTCAAAAACTAAAAAATATAGCTGGGTGCACAAGACCCAGGATAAAAAAGTGACTAATCCTGGTAGGCGCACTGGTGCCAGGACTGGAAAAGATGTCAGTGTCGAACCTTCAAAATATGGAAATATTCCTACAATGGGCAAAGGCCAGGCCCAGAGGGAAGATGACCTCCCTGTTGTAGAAGGAAGTAGCAGTCCACAAAAATCGCAAAAACTGATAGGCCAAAGAAGAGCCATAAAGATGATAAAGTGGACTATTGAGGATAAGAAAGAAGTGCTGTATTGTTACTATTATGCAAAAACCAAGAATTTCCAGACATAAGATATGCAAAATGATTAAGAGAGAAATTAGAGGAAAGAAAAATATTTCCGCAAGAAAAACTATCAGAAGCTTCAAATGAAAATCTGTTTTCATTAATACAACAGATTTGTGAGAAACAGTATATAGGTCAAGAAATGTTGATCTGCTTGGAAAAAGAAGCATTTGAGGTAGTGCAAAAATATAAACAACAAAAACAAGAAATATTTGAAAAGTATAAAAAAGAAATATGGACATGGGAAAGAAAGAGAGATGTGATATGGTGCAATATTTATTGAAAGGAGAAAGCCAAATTAATCAATGTAAAGAAGGCAGCCCCAAAAATATTTGAAGAGAAATACAGACAAAGGCATCCGGGTATGGAAAATTTTACAATAAGAAAGATAATGTCACAAAGATGGAATGTAGAAAAAAAGATCAGTAAAGTAGAAGTTAAAAAAATAGAAGCTGAAGTTGTGGAGTGCCTGTGAAGTGAAGGATTTGATGTAGAAGGTCTAATACCAGTTACATCACAAAGTCCTCAAAGCAGGGAGAAACAAGAAGATCAGGAAACATCTGAAGAAGAAATATGGACAAGAGAAAGAAAAAGAGATTTAATATGGTGTAATATTTATGCAAAGGAGAAAGCAAAACTAACCAATACAAAAAGACCAGCCCCAAAGATATTTGAAAAGAAATACAGACAAAGGAATCTGGAGATGGAAAACTTTACAATAAAAAAAAAATAAGACAAAGAGGAAAAGTAATCTTTAAAGCAGGAAAACTGCAACGCCAGGAAAACATCAGTTTGGGACAGTAATGTGATATAAAAGAACTTGAGCTAGAAGGAGTTTATAAATACTTAGGAACTGATGAAGGATCAACAAGAAAACATGAACAAATGAAAATAAAACTTATTAAGGAATACTTTGGAAGGGGCGGCCACGGTGGTTCAGTGGTTAGCATTGCTGCCTCACAGCAAGAGGTTCTCCAGTTCGATCCTCGGCTGGGGTGCCTTCTGTGCGGAGTCTGCATGTCCTCCCTGTGGTCGCGTGGGTTTCCTCCGGGTGCTCCGGTTTCCTCCCACATCCCAAAGACATGCTGCAGGTGGATTGGACACTCTAAATTGGCCCTAGGTGTGCGTGTGAGTGTGCCTTCTGTGGAAGGTTGGGTGCCGGGCTGGCAACTCGACACCGTAAAACTCCACTGCCATTCAATGAGCGGACAAGGTGATCCGCTGTGGCGACCCCTAACCGGGAAAAGCTGAAAGAAGAAGAAGAAGAAGGAATACTTTGGAAGACTTAAATTAATTCTGAAAACAGCATTAGCATCTAGGAACAAAATTCAAGCTATAAACCAGTTTGCTCTTCCTGTCCTAACTTACAGATTTGGAGCGATTGACTGGCCCCAAAACATGTTGTATAGATTAGATAGGAAAACAAGAAGGATGCTTCATGCTCACCAAATGATTTATAAAAATCAGTGCATACAAAGATTATATATTCCATGTTCTGAAGGAGGGATGGGCTTCCTTGAAATTGATTACATGTATAGATCTGCAATCGTGGGACTCCACACATATCTGCTGACCTCACAAGACCCAGATGTAGTGAAAGTTTTGAAACATGAGGAGAATAAATCTAAGATGACTTCTCTGCTTAACCTAGCAGAAGCTTATCATCATCAAACAGGAATGGAAATCAAACCAGAAGTAGATAAAAATCAGGCAGCAACTGAATGTGCCAAAAAAAACAAAGAAAGAATATAAGATGAAGGATCAGATAAGAAGGTAAGAAATGTGTAAAAAGCACAAATATAGTTGCAAGTATAGAAAACTTCTGGAATAACCTCATGTTGATCAGGAACAAACACAGGAATGGTTAAGGGGAGGCAAATTCAAACCAACAGATGAAAGGTTAATATTGGTGGTCCAAGATAGTAATCTATGTACATCTTGGTTTATAAAGTCCATTGAACATGTGGGAGAAACAGACAAATGTAAGTTTTGTAAAACCAAATTGGAAACAGTTGCACACCTCGTTGCTAGTTGCAACATACTAATGGTATAAGGACTGTATATTGAAAGGCATAATAATGTGCCAAGACTGTTGCACTGGGGATTGTGCAAACATTATGGTATTGAAGTGGCCTAAAAACACTGGAAACATGAGCCACAAAACATCATAGAAAATGAAGAAGTTTACATCACATGGGATCATCCATTACCAACAGTTCAAAAGATAGATGCTGGAAAACCGGATATAGTGATCCAAGAAAAGAAGACAAAAGTAGTATTGATCACTGAAACTGCTACACCCAGTGACTACAGTGTCTTGCATACAGAGAGTCACAAAGTCATAAAATATCAGGATATGCAGGCAGAAACGAGAGCCATGTGGAAGAAAGATACCCAGGCAGTTCCAATAGTAGTAGGAGCAATGGGTCCTATAAAAAAGAATTTACAGTCATATTTAGATATGTTACCAATACATGAACTCCATACGAACAGCAGAAGGAGTCATTACTGGGCAAATTGTGGGTGCTGAGAAGAGCACTACAGGCTGACATCAAAGATTGAAACAATACTAATTTCATGAACTTTAATCATACTTTGACTTAGGAATGGGGTTCCTTGGAGAAATTAAAAAAGATATTCAGTCCTTAATGCAAAACAGTCTGAAGTCCTTTACATTAGACAACATAATTTCATCTAGTGAGGACAGGATGAAGTCTTTGGAGTAATAATTGGGAAACATTTAAGCTTTGAAAATAACGTATCACTAATGACTGCTAAATGTCATCCTGTTATCAAGGTCATATTATGTTGCATTTCAAACAGGGGTGGGGCATGTTAATACCTCTATACAAAGCAGTATTAAGACCAAATAGTGCATATTGTTCTGCTGTTTGCTCACCCAAGTCTAAACAGATAAAGAAGCTTGAAAGACTATAACACTGATAAGTAGATTAAAGACTTCAGTTACAAAAAAGACTAATGATGTTATCCTTCCTCTCTATCAACTACAGGCTGATAAGGAGTGATCTAATACTTACCTTTAAATGTTACAAGGCAGGTGCCATTGCTGCCATGACAGGCATTGAATTTCTGTATCAAAAGTTTGATAATAGGAATAATATCACACATGCTAACATCCCAGTCCCTAGAGCAGCTCTAAAAAGCAATTTTTTTCAATTGTAGTGCTGGTCAATATTGAAACTCTTTACCACAAACAATCAGAAAGGCTAATTGTATCTTGTATTTAAAAAAAATGGATGAATTGTTTGGGGTAAGGGCACATGGAGCTTCACTTATTGATTATAAAATCCTAGAAAGCTTCTAATGAGGTTTATCATTTGAGACATTCATATTAAAAACTGAGTACTGAAAGCCAGACACATAACTGAAAAATTAAACTAGTAATTACTTGGTCCATGGCATGAAACTACAGGAAAGAGAAATAAACTGTAACATTTATAAAATTTAGAAAATTTATATTAAACCAAAATAATTTTCTTCAGTCTGTCTTATAAGCACATAATAAATGGTTATGATCAAAGTCGTGTTCATAATTCTTTGAAATACATATGAAGTTTTAGCCACACCGATTCATTGCCAGTGACAGCATGAAATGTCTTACAGCTTATAAAGTTTTTGGTCAGTTCAAGATGAACTTTCCTTTCATAGCTTTGAACTTCATGTGTCCATAATCAGGACAAAGGCCAAAATAACCAATGTCAAAAACTCTAAATAGGGTCACCATTTAAGTATGTGCTGTTGATGTAGACAGCAGAAGGAAAGCTCACACAGGTGGACTAATGAGTATTTGCTGACATAAAAGGTGCATGTGTAACGACTGCTGTTATTTGTTGACTAAGTTCCAAAATCTTTCTAAAAAAAAAAATCACCAGCAGTTTTAAAGTGTAAAGAATACAGTTTTCAGCTAAAATGACGAGTGTCCCAAGAAATGCTTCTGGCTGTCATTTGTATGATAACGTGAGGTAAGTTGGTTAGTTGTAACTTTCACATCTGTTCACTGGTTTCTGATGCAGCACTCTGGTGACTGCCATGTGGTTGTGGAAGTAGAAGCTTTGCTTAGTTATAAAACATGGGTTTATGCATAAGCACCCAACTGTAACAAGTTCGCCATAGCAAAGTTCTTATAGGTTCATAGATTAGGAGTAGGCTAACTGCTCTTGCAGACTATTTTAAGCCTTGCAAATTACCCCATGTGGGAAGCAAATGCAGTACTTTATGTTTGTATGGAAAACATCTTAACCATTATGCCAACCTCCCAACATAAAGTAATTATTTCTATTTCAGATTTGTAGGGGTATCAACACAGTTCCATGTACAGCATACAGTACTAAAGATATACATTTTGCCAGGGAATGTCTTATTTGAGGTATACTGCCCGAGTCAGAAATACTCTATTTAGGAGATGCATCCATATGCATTACTAATCAAGTCATGGCTAAACCGCACCAAGGTATTAGTGTACCTGAAATAATGGGTGCTCAGACTCAGTCCATCTTTTATATTATGATCTCAAACGAAAGACTGAAATGAAGGTACCATGCTTTTATCTCCTAGCACACAAATTTGAAGTTTGTTTTCTTATGTGCATGGGGATAATTTAAAGTGTGGAGCATAGTTAATATAGTTGCAAATTACCTGACATAATGACTTGTAGTATAGTACCTAACAAATCCTACTCTGCCTTTATGAAAAAGGTGTAACTAAGATAAACTTTATTTCAAGCAAACTTGAATATTCTGCAAAAATGAACATTCTTTCCTAACCTGAATACTAGGACAGCATACGTAAAATAGCTAGCTTACAATTTGTCAGGTTACAAATGGAATGCATCTATGTCTCAACTCCTGTATCTTCAGTAAAAAGTCTTGGGGGTAATTCAATAAAGCCTACATGGAGCCATTCACCATGTAGGTATAGTGCCGTGGCTTGAACATGGAGTTTGAAGACAGACAGATCCAGGAAACAAGGCTGGGGGCATGCATGGGCCTCCCAGCACTATGCTGCCACAGATGCAATTGAGGAATGTAAATCACGTCATTTGCTGGTGAAATCCATGCAAATGTGGTGATTTACCAATCCAGGAAGCAGACAGGCATCCATGTAGGAGCTGTGTCAGCAGTAAGAATGTATGCAGGACTGCAAAAAAAAAAAAAAAAGCGAGGCGGTGACAACTAAAAGTAAAGCATGTATTATTTAAAGAATACGTGAAGTGAAGACTCAAAATCAAATGCTAATACACAAATAGTAAGTTTAGCGCTTTCATTTGCTTTAATGACATGAACTTCTTCAGAACTCTTAGCGTTCTGAAGAAGTTCATGTCATTAAAGCGAATGAAAGCGTTAAACTTACTATTTGTGTATTAGAGGTTGATTTTGAGTCTTCACTTCAAGTATGTTTTAAATAAAGCATGTATTACGTGCACTAGGCATGCCAATGGCCAAGACTATGGCCACACTGGCATGTAAAACTGATGCAAAATGTAAAAAATCAAATGTTTTTTTTTTTTTTTTTTGGCACATATGCCATGTTTAAGTGGAGCACAGCGGTGCTCAAACATGCTATTTTGCAAAGAATACAATTCAAATAGTAAAAGGGGAGTATGAAAGGTAAAACTAATTTTCCCATTATACTGGCCAGCATGCAGTCTCATACAATGGCAGGTTATAGTAATTGCTAAGGACATGGGGTCTCATGCAGTGGTGTAACTAGGGTATACACAATTAGGTGTATGCAAATGAGCTACGTTTAGTGTATAGCATAATGGGCCACCGTATCAGCAGGTACCTAATCGTGTAGGGGTTACAATGTGGTGGTGTAGGCAGAAGAGGCAGCTGACATGAAAAGGGTGTGTGCCATGCTTTGTGTAAGCACATTGGAGCTCAGTGGCTTCTGTTTGCACTCAGCTAAGCACAGCTAAGCAGAGGATGTGCCTGAGGCTGCTTAGCTGTGCTTAGCTGGTTAGAGAAATGCTGAGCATACTCGTGTACAGGAGAGGACTCTTTCTACTCAGTAGTGTTTACACTAGCTCCAAGGGAGTGCTGTGGGGTTTAAAACTGGAGGACATTGAAAAAAAATAAAAGGAAATGGCAGACAAAAGGCAATCAACTATAAATTACTAATAAGGCCTCTGCCACTCACAGTGGGCCATTCACACCCGTCAATAATGTAGCTGGCAGGTGAAATATAACATAGTTAGTCAATCACACAGGCTGCATCTGCAGCACACTAGTATAAAGTATGCAGACACCCCTCAATCTGATTTCCCCACATATTCTGCACCATTGGAGAACATACTTGGGAATTTTAACTGACAAAATGATGGGGGCTGCCACTGCTTTGCTACATCTCTAAATGCTACAGACTGAGGGTGGTGATAGAGATGATGCTGACTACTGGCCCAGACTGAGGAGGTGTAGAGTGTTCAGACCCAGGGTAACCTTAAAGGGGCTACATGAGCTGGAGATAGTAGAGCGCTACAGGGTAGGCAGGGACATACTTCAGCAACTCACTGAGCTCTGCCGGCCTCACCTCAGACCTAAAGCCAACAGAGGGGAACCCATCCAAGTGAAAACAAAGGTAGGTGTAGCTTAGGAATACTAGCTCCAGGTATTTTCCAAAGACCTACTAGGGACATCATGGGGATCTCACAGGCATCTGCATCCAGAGTACTCCACCAATTTATGGATGTCATGCTAATACATGCTAGTGAACGCATTTATTTCTCCAACACCACTGAGAAGAGGATCGCCAATATGCATCTCTTCTACCATGTAGCACACTACCCAGAGGTACTTGGTGCCATAGACTGCACTCATGTATACATCAAAGCACCACCCGGTGAGGAGGGCAGAGTCTATGTCAACAACAAGGGCTATCACTCCATCAGCTGCCAGGTTGTGTGCAATGCCCATGGCATTACCATCAGTGTGTGTGCTGGCAGCCCTGGCAGGTATCACAACTCCCACATCTGGCACGCCTCACAGCTGTACCAGGCATCTGCCAGGGGGGGACATACCGTACGGCCATTTACTGGGGGATGCTGGTAATGCACTGGAATCGTGGATGACGAGACCCATCAGAAATGCACACACACACACACACACACACACACACACACACACACACACACAGAAGAATGCCATAATGAGGCACACGCACAAACTAAGAACATCATAGAGTGTGTGTTTGGAATGCTCAAGTCATGGTTCTGCTGCCTTGACATATTTGTTGGAGCCCTGCAGTACTCTCCAGCCACATATGCACACATGTTCATACTATCTGCCATGCTACACAATATGAATCTGTGGAAACAGCTGTGGCAGGAGCATCACAGGGAAGGGGGACACAGGCCCCACCATTCTTAAGGTCACCACAGGCACAGGGGACTCAGAGGACGAACCCCCTCAGCCTGTCCCTGTAGGCACACATAGGTGTGCCCAGTACAACCTGGCCTTAGCAAAGATGCAACGCATACCACATACACCTGAACCCTGGGGCCCAGGGACTGACACCTCACTCTGACTCACACAGGCAGTTAACGGGTTACCACACATATCACACTATCTGTGCCTTACTATGTATAGGCTGTGTACTGCATGCATCCGACAGAGTCAGCCCTAAAGCACTGTCCTCCTAACTGCTGCAGGCACAAGATAAGTTACTCTTCTTAACAACAAATGTAGTAGACCATAGTAGCATATTCATGGTATTGTTGCATGTATGCAAGGGAATGGGGTGGGCTACCAGGATAACAGCAGACACCTGAGAGATATGTGGAACAACAGGAAATGCCCAGTAAATACTGGCCACCCCAGAATATGCAGTAGTCCCCAAGGTGCCAAAACTCACTGCAGTATATGTAGGGGACTAAGAAACTGTGGGTCATAGGTCACATGCATGGATGCCAATGTTGGAGTCCCATACAAACCTTTAGCCTCTCCCAGCAAGTCAGCTGTACAAAGAGATCTGAGGCAAAGGGCCATAAATAGGGACAGATATGAAATATTGCTCTGACAAACCTAGACAGTGATATTACAACAGGTCTTGCTGTTGCATTACATATCTGAAGGGTAAAAAGTCTGAAACTCAAATGTCTGTCATCACTTTCTAACTACGATCTGTAATGATATGCCAGTATTTTCCTAGTCAACTACAACACTGTGCTAAATGGACCCAAAATATAAAGCAAACATCTGGGCAGTCTGTGGTAATTTGTACAATTGAGAGGTATGCCCCCTCCCCCAACACACCCGTGTTCCTATGGAGATGCAGCAACATTTATGTTTGTAGGAAAATAGCAGCAGACCACACATTCCCACGGCTGCCCCACTCAACTTGCTAACTTGTTCCATGTCCACAATATGCAGGGGTCAATGCGCAATGTCTCTGCATGGTTAATAATTTCAAGAAGTAGATAGCACTTATTGTTGGCTGCTGTGGCTTAGTGGTCTAAGTACAGTACAGTGGTTGACAGAGTCTGTGTTTCCAGACTAGCTGTACCAACAATTTTGCATGTCAGCTACACCTACGGTAGGAGTTGTACACACTGTCCAGAAGTCAATATTTGTAACTGCAAGAAAGCTGGACAATGCAGGGACAGGGGGCCACACATACAACAGGGACAAGTTGTAAATATTGCACTTACAAACACAGAAAGTTGCTAGAATAACAGCTGTTGCAGTAGCATGAATTATCTGAAGGTCACAAAGTCTGAAACTCACATGTCTGTCATTACTTTCTAATGTCAGTCACCATTATTTGCCACACACCCACAATATCATGAAAATAGGCCCAAATTATGAGCTAAATATCTGTGCAATCTGAGAAGATGTGTACATTTGAGTGGTATGCCCCTTCCCCTCAACACACCTGTGTTCACATAGAACTGCAGTAACATCTATGTCTGTAAGGTGATAGCAGCAGGACACGCATTGCCAGGGCTGTCACAGTCAGCTTGATAACTTGTTGCATTTCTGCAATATGCAGGGGTCAATGTGCTATGTATGTTTGTGGTTAATAGTGTCAGCAAGTAGACACCACTTGCTGATGGCTATTGTGTCTTAGTGGTCTAAACGCAGTACTGTAGCTGTTAAGGTTCATGGTTTGGGATTGGCTGTGACAACTATTTTGCATGTCAGCTGCACCTACGATAGGAGTTCTACACACTGGCCAGAGCTCAATATTTGTTACTGCAGAAAACTGGACAATGGAGGGACAGGGGCCACACATATGGACAGTACACAGGTCTGAGTAACCTACACAGTGCCTACTACAAAAGCAGGTTTTGACAAGTCATTTGAGTGTCAGGATATAAAGGCTGCCATGTCACTCTGTCAATACTGACAACAAGTACGTGGGCACCATCCATACCTATGGAATGACAGGGCATCACAGAATGTCCACATGTATGCCTCGTATATCTATTCTGTGTGTCATAACATTGCATTTGCCTGACAAGCTATTGGCAAACCAATAAATGTTGATGTGAAAACAGCAATGACAGACAGCAGAGATGCAGATGTCACCCCCAAAAGTAATTGCAACCCAATACAAAACCATTCCATCAACTGTGTATGTTTGGAAGAGCAATATTATGAACCTGCTGGGCCTGCCCCCATGTCTGGGCCTGTGTCTGACTGTTATATATAGGCCTGCCCAGATCTCCATCTGTAAGTGTCTGACAGCTATGGCCAACCTGTAGCCTTACAGTAACAGTGTAACACAAACTGTCTGAGGACCACAGCAGATCTATGGGGCACAATGATGGAAAACCCGCTAAACAGGTACAGTTAGAGGTGTGAGGTCTGTAACCCTGTGTGTGATGTTACGACTTCTACCTCAATCACACCATAACTACAAATACATAACAGTAGGAACTATGGACAAAGGTTGTGACTGCACTATAGGAGGACAAAGAGACACATATAAGGGGGAGTGGAACCACTAGCTAGACAAACATAGAATGTGCACACTAAAACAATTTCTGCTGTAACATAGTTCTCTGCAGTGTATGGGGCCAGTAAACAAATGTCTGTCAGTGCTCCCTCACATTACTCTATACTGATGTGCTACTCACATACCAGGAATTCACAGTGCTATGTAGAATATACCACACATATTATGGAAAACTCTCTTCAGTCCAATGCACACTGTACCCACATCAGGATATGACTCACTTAATAAGGATAGCACACAGCCAGGAGATTCCTCACACAGTATATCACTGAGGTGATGGACTGTTTAGACAGCTTCATCAGACATTCAGCTTTAGCACATAAAATCTTGGAACGGACTACAGCTACCTCTAGAATGGAGTCCAACTCTTACTATTGAAGTTCTTACTAGGCATGCTCCTACACTTAGAGAATTACATCCAATGTATAAACCCACATCTGACTATACAACAATGTTGTCCAGATATGTCTTCACATACAAACAGCTATATACACATTAACTGTGTCTCCCCACCCCCATCAGACAGGATTACCCGCAGCTATCTGGAGGTGGCACATATGTGTTATATCTGTGTCTGTTGAGTGTGATAGGCATACATATATATATAGGTAACATATACAAATATATCAATTATAGACAGGCAGAGACAGGGGAGGGAGAGACAGACAGAGATGGATAGAGAGACAGAGACAGAATGACAGACAGACAGAGGGAAAGGCATAGAGAGAGAGAGACCCCCTAAAAAGCATAGAGTGATGTCCTCATGCAGACAGTTGCACACTGATAGGAACCACTGTCATGTGCCAGTAAGAAGGTGACCTCCATTGTGTAATAGTAGTCAGGTAGGGGTTCTAATCTCACCATCGGCAACTGTATGTGTGTTTGTAGGTTAAGGTACTTTTCCTCTAAGTAAACTTCAAAAGTGGCCTTCTTTTCTGATGTCATGTACCTTAAAAGTACCTTTGGACACTCTTCAGCCCTATAAGCACTGTGGTGCACACGAGAAATATGGAGTTCTATAGTACATATCACTAGATAGGTAGGGGTTCTAATCTCAGCACTGGCAACTGTGTTTGTAGGTTAATGTATTTTGAGGCCTTTTCCACCCAGTAAACTTCAAAACTGGCCTACTTTACAAGGCTTGATGATGTCATTCACCTTAGAAGTACCTTTGGACACTCTTCACCTCTATAAGCTCCATGACACATGTGATAAATATATAGCACTATCATACATATAACTAGATAAGTAGGGGGTTCAAATCTCAGTACTGGCAACTGTGAGTGTGTGTGTGTGTGTGTGTGTGTGTGTGTGTGTGTGTGTGTGTGTGTGTGTGTGTGTGTGCGCGTGCGTGCGTGTGTGTGTGTGTGTGTGTGTGTGTGTGTGTGTGTGTGTGCATGTTTTTAGATTAATGTATTTTGAGGCTTTTTCTACCCAATACACTTTCCATTGTCCTACTTTACAAGGCTTGCTGATGTCATTCCCCTTAGAAGTACATCTGGACACTTTTAAGCCCTAAAAGCTCCGTGGCATGTGCGATAACTATGTAGCACTATAGTACAAATAACTAGATAGGTAGGGGTTCTAATCTAAGCACTGGTGACTGTGTGTGTGAGATCCATATACTCTGTATGTGTTGGTTATACCATTTTGAGGCCTGTTCCACCCTGTCCCTCCTCCATTGCATTACTTTACAGGACCTGATCATATCATCAACCTTAGATCTACTGTTGGACACTTGCTAAGCATATAAGCTCTGTGGCACATGCAATAAGTAGGCAACACTATAGTACATGTAAGTAGGGGTTTGAATCTCAGTACAGCCAACTATAGTACTGTATATCTTTGTGTGTGAAGTATATCCCCTGTGCATGTTGGTTATACCATTTAAGGTGGGTTGATCACCTTCCCATGGTATTACCTTAAAGAGCCTGTTGATGTCATCCACCTTATATGCACCATGTTAAACTCTACGTGCATTACCACTCATCTGTACAAATGTATGCAGAATGTCCAGATGTTTGCAACATATATGTGGTTTGTGTCTCCTAACAATGGGGTTTTATGACAAATCACTGGCAAATATGTGACACTTGCTTTAGTTATAGAAATGTCAGCTTCAGATGTCATACCTGTCTGAAATGCCGTGCTGATGCAAAGTTGTTACCTATCACTTGTCCAGGTTTGCAAGAGCAAAATGTTAGAAAGGTCACTATTTTGGGTGGTTTATCCCACCATCCATGAAGGCATTCCCAATTTTAATGGATGTAGGAGGTTGTGAATTATGTCCCTGGTGTATACTCTGTGGCACATGCAATATGCACATTGCACTATAATACATACAAGTAGATAGGTAGGGGTTCTCATCTGACAATTGCCAACTGTGTGAGTGTATGTGTTTCTGTATGCATATCCTCTGTGGCTGTCTTGCCTGTGTGTAGGCAATGATTATAAAATTTTGTGTGGCTGCTCAACCCTGTTAACTCCCCCATTGCCAACCTAGTCACCACCCCTACAGATGCCATCCACCTTACAAGCACAGTTACACATTTTGAACACAAAGACACTGTGGTGCATGCAATAGTCATGTCAGTCTGTATTGTACATAACTAGATAGGTAGGTCTTCTAATCAGAAAAGTGTCAACTCTGTGTGCACATGTGTCTCAATGCATGCCCCCATGCAGCAGTGTGTGTGTGTGTGTGTGTGTGTGTGTGTGTGTGTGTGTGTGTGTGTGTGTGTGTGTGTGTGTGTGTGTGTGTGTTTCACATGGCTCCACCATGTTAAGGGCCTGTGAACCCCCTATTGGCAATCCAAACAGCCCCTACAATTGTCACCCACTTGAACAGTAGTGGCAGCCACTGCAACACTATAGTAGGCCTGTGGTGTTTGTGTTATGCATATAACAGTATCATTTGTAAAACTAGGCAGGTAGAGGTTCTACTATCAGCAAGGGCAGGTCATGAGTGAGTGTGTGTGTGTGTGTGTGTGTGTGTGTGTGTGTGTGTGTGTGTGTGTGTGTGTATATATATATATATATATATATATATATATATATATATATATATATATATATATAGATATAGATATGTACATCCCAGTGCAGCAGTTTAACTGTGTTATGGACACCAGCATACCTCTCAACCCCTCACAGAAAGACATCTGGTGAAAGCTGTATGGAAAAGTGGGTCAAAGATCAAACATTGAGCACAACCTTCACAGATTGCTGTGACACCCATGGAAAGTAGATACCAGAACAGGTTGTGCATTTGAATGCACTTTCCAGATGGTATGCGTTGATGCATGACAATATCTGTCATTAATCTGTAATGTTAGTCTGTCATGATTTTCAAACAGTTTGCCAGAGAACCACAATGATATGACAAATGGAGGTAAAATTTATGTCAAACATCTGAAAAATCTGCAGACATATGTAGAGGTCACAGGTATGGCCACCATCTGTACCACCCTGCAGGTTGCAGTCCATGTTTGCCAAGGTGTGACCTATGGTAACTGAAACAATAAAGAGGTCCCAAGAATGTAGGGCGACAAACATTTCATACAGTTGTCTACTAATTGTATAGGGCAGTTATTGCACATCAGAAGCACTGTAATGTTATGCCAAATAGCGTAAGCTCAGGTAATGTCACACCAATAAGGTGTCATAGTAGCAAACCAAAGGAAGTCCTGTGTGTTGCACTTGCCATGGATATGGCATGTCCTGTCAACTGTCACTTTACTACAAGACATGTCCCACAGTCCACATTTGATAAGGTGACAATCACAATCTGTGTCACCTATATGTGTACACCATGTAGACATGTGAAGGTCCTGTGACTACCTGCTGCCCCCAATTACTCACATTTATATAGGCATGAATGCTAACTGCCACCACCCACATACATAGATACAGCCTAAGGCAATGCCAATTGTAAGTATTGTGCAGTCTGCCCTTGAGCCACAAATTGCTGTAAACACACTGCAATGGGCCATTCAGTAGGTATGGAACGGTGTTAAAGTCCTGGCCTCAAGCTGAATGCAGACAACAGTCTCAGCATACCATATGGCAAGGACATGTCCCCAGTATTTCCCACATAAACACCAACCCCATAAACACACAGATTGTGATGACAGACCTGGGTATTCAGGATGGCAGCAATGTTGCATTCAGACATTAAGTAGTGGCAGTGGGCAGGAATTGCTTGTATGTGGTTCACCACATAGGTAAAGGGACCCCATCCATACAAAAGATGGACATTACCTCTGAATAGTTCTCAGTCAGTACAACACATTAGCAGCATGGCCGGTCTGCTATGCACCTATGCAGACATCTGCAGAAACTTTAAACTCTATGTTAACACCCATACGGGTCAGCCATGCCCTCAACACCTGTTCCACGCAGACAGCCTGTAATTAGAACTGCCCCACTGGTCACCAGTCAGGTTTTCCACAGGTGTATGTGACATGCCTAGATGGCAATGTTATGCTCAGCCATTCAACAGCTGCCCCATGTACGAGAGTATACCTCTGTGTGCATTCCCAGCACAAGAGGCCTGACTTGCATATGAGATTGCAAAAACACATACTGGAGAGTCAGATGTGGCTCCCAGAGGCTGCCATGTGTCAAGACTACACTCCCCAAACATGTCAAACACAGAACCATGCATACCCTATTCAACTGCATCAGGGTTGAATGAATGGGAAAATAATCTGTTCCTGGGGTTCAACCTGTGTCCAGCAATGTCAGGGGCATCAGGTGCTGCCTGATGATACTGTGGAGGATAAAGGAATGTCTAGGCTGGTGAGGGACCCAGGGCCAGTACTCTAGTAATCTCTTCTGTATCTATGAACCTATGGTCCTACAGAACACCCAGGTGACATGTATGAAGGCTAGATGGCTGTGTCCAGGGGTATGCATGCAAGGTTACACTGTCTACACCCTTTTGTCCCTCACACATTGTTGCATGCATATGCTCCTAGGTAAACACATACATATACAGATGTACCTTGGTGATGAAAAGGTCACTGTGTTTCCACTCCGCCATACTCAGCTTTGGTAATGTCAGTAGCTCCCCAGGCTGTACACACACAGACTCCTGGACCAGAAACAGAATAAGGCATGTGAGACAACAGACAGTCAGCAGTGCTAACAGCAATAATACATAATTTCAAAAAGGTACATACACTTCGATGTGTATCCATGACAATTGCCAGCAGACAGCACCTTACACGACATAACATTGCTACACTACACACTGGCATATATTCACCCTGTGCATCAGACACATATTAGCATCTCCCTGCATCGATGGTATGGATAACAGGGATGTGGCACAGGTATCATCACATGCACAGTGTGTGGTGTGGGGTTACCAAAGGCCTAGGCTGGACCATACAGTTGACATCATGTGTGTGTGTCTGGAGGGGTGGTGTTCAACTGGGCCATGGAGAGGAGCTGTCTGTGTGTCTGGTGGTGACCTGCACATGATAGTGATGTGTGAGTGTGTGTATGTACATAGTCAAGCCATGTGCTAGTCCTACACAATGATATGTTGGACAGCCGTGGACCGTACATGGCAGGATGTACAGTTCGCTATCTCTGGCCACGGACATGGGAACTGGTTCTGCCAAGAGTGTTATTGGCACCACCAGGTCCAAGGCCAGATGCGGTACTACATCCTGATGGTGACTGCTGTCTGCTAGATCTGTGTCCCATATGGGAATGGCCAGGACCACGTGCCCGTAGTCTGCTACATTGTAGTGTGGGCAGCACCCTCATTCGGTAGTGCTGGTGGTACTGCCACTATGGGAGTGTGAATGTGCATGGCCACATGGGCTCTCAGCTGATGTTGCTGCTGACCTACATCCATGTGTCCGACACCCTACTCCCACCACATGTTCAAGCACAGAAATTGCATGGTTGAGCACTGACAATGTCTCACCCCACCATCAACCATGACATCAGCAAAATGACGTATGGCATTACCAATGCCGTGGAGGTCATCACACATGGCAGGAAGTGCTACTTCCATTACACTGAGCATCCATCTGGTGTACCATTCACAGCATGTGTGTGCCACCATGATGGACCGAAACATGTGTTGGGTGATACCTGTTGTGACACCTCTGACAGTGGCTGGATGGACAGCAGTCCTCTTTTGAGCATCCCTGTCAATCTGCCTGTGTGGGACCTCATCAGTTCTCTGGATATGGCTAGTGTCTACACTCACAGATTCCATAGTCACCACACTAGCCTGTTCAATGCCACCAACCTCTGACTGTCCAATATCTGTGGCTGCTGGGACTGGGTATGTGTGGGCATACTGACTGTGTGCAGGGACATTTTGGGTGGAAGTGGGATGTCAACCAATGGAACAGATTCAGCCCCCAACAACCCCAACTGTGCCTCACTATGACCACCATCATCATTGGAGTCCAATAAAACACTGACATCAGGTTGTGAGGGGGAGAGACCCCAACCCCCATGTTCACCTGGGAGGGGACTACCTTCACTATAATGTTTGCTCTCACACACACACACACACACACACACACACACACACACACACACACACACACACACACACACACACACACACACACACACACACACACACACATACAGGTGAGGTGGCACAAAGGCATTATATAGCCACACTTTCTGAATGATGACATGCATTACACAGAATCAGAGCACAACAGACACACTCTGGACAGGGCCTCGACAACATGCAGTGCAGCTACATCCAGTTAATGTTGCTACTTGTATACATGTGAGATATGTGAAGAGTGGGAGTATGTGATGGACCTTCATCTAACACATGGTGCACCCGTGTATACAATAATACTATACCCCTGTATAACACAATGGCAGCATCTATACAACAGTATGTGCCAATATGTTACAGCTCCTGCGAATAGGCTCCCATGATGATTAATGTGATGCACTGCAGTTAACCTCACCACAAGTGAACATGCACATATTGCAATATGGCTAAGCGTAACAGTTGTGTGCATGGAAAACTTGCTGCCCTCAACATGCCTAGGGTATTGGTGAGCCACAACAAGACAGTTCCACACTGACTGGTTTCAGGTTGCTGTTCCCCAGCCACACCAGAGGGACCTATGTAGTCGTGGGGGAGAGGTATTGTCAGCATACACACACACACACACACACACACACACACACACACACACACACACACACACACACACACACGGCACTGGTAGAGGATAATATATGCAATTATTAACATGTACAGTATAAGCTGTGATACTACTCAAATTGCTGACATTCACAATAGGTGTGCACTTGTGTGCATTACAAAACCCAGCCCACAAATGGAGTTTAACCTGACATATGCATCCAGGTATGCAAAGATTGCCACTATGAATGCTACAGTATTGACATGATGCCCACTAGGGCCTTACTTGGACACTCCTTGGCTGTTGATCCTGTGCCACCCACCATGACATATGTAGTGATGGTTTCCTGGAGGGTGGTGGCTGCACCAAGGTTTGCGAGGAACTCCTCAGTGGCTGTGAGTGGTGCTTGAGTGGCAGGCCCTCCACCTGTGCCAGCATGGTCCATAGCCCCAACTGCAGCCCTTTGCCATGCATTGTATACCAGGTCTTTGGTAAGGTGTCGGTCCTGTTCATAGGTCCTATCCCAGTGTCCCACATTGTTGACTGTCGCTACCAGTTCTGTCCACAGGGCAGTAGATTCCTGCAAGTTTTGCCAGCTCCTTCCCAACAGTACCCTGTGATGGAGTCTGAGGGTATCTATGATTGCCAGAGTCTTGGTATCTGAGAAGGGCAGGTTCCATCTGTGGTATATCCCATCTGAAAGACATGAACAGGGAAACACATCACAGGAGTGCATCCATTGGCCACCATTATGTACAGACCATGCGCATCCACTTTTGCAAGCACTATCCACCACTAACACCCACATCATACCCCTGCCATCTATCAGTACAGTATGTGTGTGGGTATTGTCAACATACTGGCATTACAGCATGGGTTGCCCCTAATCCTGATGTTTCATGTTCTCCCCAATGAGGGTCATTAACATGCATAATCCTCCATTCATCATTCACATCACACAGTACATGCAGCAGCTGAGGACATCACAGAGGTTCCTCACCAGGGAATACCAGGCCATCAAACATCTACACTACACGTATAGGCTATAAGGCCAACCCGCTACCTTGCATCATACATACTCTTCAGGAGTGACCTTACTGTTGCATGCAAGGCAATCACGGACTCCACATTTTTGTAACTGCTCCCTGAGTGCAAGTCATGCTCCCTGTATTAACACACACACACACACACACACACACACACACACACACACACACACACCCTCAGCCTAGTGACTGACCTGGACTGGCATTGTTGTCAGCTCACGTGTGTTGCACACAATCACGCTGCAGTGGAATCAGGCAGGATAGCTACCTAAACCTTTGCAGGCTTAACTTGGTCAAATGGATGGTTATCAGCACATACACCCTTGGGATACCACCTGTGTCCCAGTTGGATGGGGACATCAGCTGCTGCCTTGTATACACATGGGCTAACATGTAACCTAGGCATATAGCTGCTCAGGGCACATAACCTAGTAACCCGGGATGGTATTAGGACTACCAGAAATGCCCTGACTGCTGTGACAGACTGTGTTGTTATGTATCCACACACATCACTGTCATTGACTGCTGGGTGTCCCCTATTGTCAACATTACTGTGCCATGTCATGCAGCCTACATCCTACAAATAGGTAAGTGCTACTACAGGTGCATGTGGTCATTTCAGGAACATCTGAGGTACACAATAACTGACAGCAGTGCATATGTGGTGTGGAGTGACCTCCTTATAGGTGTCTGACATCTGTGGTACCCAAATGTTTGCAGAATGGGTACATGTCCCTGATAGATGTAGACCCCCCTGCCAGACAAATGTGTATTTCTGCACACCAGATGGACAATATGTGATAGTTGTCCACAGAGCTTGGGGGAATGTGTCTGTGACATGCCAGACCCCTGGGGACACAGTAATGGTACATTAATATTCGGTACTATATCCATTCCCTTACTTAGGATGCTCAGTATGTATGCACTGCTGCTGACCTAGAGCCAGCATCCCCCACTACTACTACCTATAATCTGTTGTCCTGCTGCAGGGGGTCACCAGGTATGGTAGCCATAGGTGTCAGGCAATCAGATACCGGTGTGGAGTATACACTGACCTAGCCAGAGTATGGCAGGAATGGTCAGAGAGATCTAGACAATCTGTGAAATAATCCTGTATGACATTGGCAGACTGAGAGGGCCTCAATGATGGTACATGATGTGATATGCCAGGTGTATCGACCAGTATGTACTGTCAGTGTGATGCCCCTGCACTGGCCCAATAATCACGGAGCCTCAGTCCACACCACTACCACCAGTGAGGGGCATACACAATGGGAGGATGACAAGTACACACACAGTAAAGTACAATTGCCCTTCAGAGCCCACAGAGATCAGTTTGTCTGGGACTGTTTTTTCCCTCTCTCTCCAGATCCCCAATAAGACTCCCCACTGGCACAGCTATACGGTTAACATCTCAGCAGAGTGGCTAAGCCAAAACATCCTTCACCCTCTCTGCCTGACCAGTGCTTTGTGTCCATGACCAAGTAGCTGACACACACACTTTGAGATTTGATTTATGAATCACACATACATACACTCCTGGGAAAGACTGGCACAGGTTTACTAGCTATGTCCCCCTTTCCCGCACTTAAAGGTAGTTCCGACTGCCAGAATCCAGCTCTTTATCAGCTACTGTAAGGCCCTTACCAATGAATGATGAATCCTGCTGTATGATGTGCCTATTAGCCAAATGGTAAGTGTGACCAAGACCAAGGCTATTGGAGTGGGCTATACAGTGTCACCAAATACATATGCAAGTATGCTAAGAGCTTACTTAGTTTATACAGACCAAACACAATTACAAGGTTTACCTATATTTAATAATAACTAATAAAGGAACAAGACAATACTCAATCAATACAGTAACTACAGAGTGCAGACTCACAGGGAATAATTTAAGATAGCATTGCAAGAAAGCCTGAAATAAATACAGTAAAAATCTAAGGTAATAAGTTCATAGGTTATAGGATGATACTAGGCTATTGGCCCAGAGGCCCTTATAAGCCTAGCCAAGAACTTTGCCCATGTTCCTTCAAAGTCAGCACCTGTTTCCCCTATCCAGCAGGGACACAGGTGGGATCCCAGGGGTGTATGTACTGCTTCCCATCCAGTCATCCAGGTTTGTCTTAAAGAGGGCTAGAGAGGTATTCTGCTTGACATAGAGAGGGAGTCTGTTTCACAGACGGGCAAGTCTTTGGGACACAAATCTATCCCAACAAGTTCTGTTCATGTCACAGACCAGGTTAAGGCCTTGCGTGTGGGTTGTATGACCTGAGTTTGTCTTACCAATATGCAGCAACTCCATCAAAGCTGGGTCAGAAATGGACTTGTATGCCAGACACAGGTCACTTCTGAGCAGTCTGTATGAGACTGAGTAGAGGGACAGGGCTTTTAACCTATCTGTATAGGATAGGTGTTTGAGACACTGAATTTAACAGTCAGGATCCTCTGTCTGTGGTCTCTCCAACTGCTCCATGTGCATGACAAGATACATGCCAAAGGGGGCATTGTACTCAATAATGGGTCTGATAAGGGAGGCATACAGGGATATTATGACCTCCTTGTTCCTGGATGACATACCCTTATTTATGAGAGGGGCTACATAGACAGCCTTCTGCACAATGGAGGCAACATGGTGGTCAAAAGTCAGGTCACTATCAACCTAGGTGCCCAAGTCCCTAATGACTGATTGCATGCTTAGTACATTGTTATTAATGTCATAAGTAGTGGGGATGACAATTTCCCCAAAGGAGATAATGATGCATTTCTTGGCATTCAGTTTGAGACTATGCTTCTGGCACCAGTCATTAGATTGGGCAAGAACCTCTTGAAGGACGTTCACATCACTAGGGGAATTTAAGACAGAACCCAGCTTGCACTCATCTGCAAACTTCGTCAGCCACAGCCCACTGGTTGCGGCTTGCACCTCAGAGAAGTATATACCAAACAGTAGAAGCCCCAAGACTAATCCTTGGGGTACACCATTTGTTACAGGTCTACTACTAGAGGTGGCTTCCCATACTTTGACTGAGTGGGTTCTATCAGTGAGCCAGTTAGCTACCCATCTGGTAACATACAAGCTGATACCTAGCTGGGAGGGTTTATGTATTATGCCCAAGTGTGGAATAGTGTCAAAGGCTTTGGCTAGGTCAAGGTAGGGACTGTGCACCAGCTTCCTCTCGTCCATGGCTTTGGTGACTGTTTTGAAAAAGTCAACCAAGTTTAACAAGCATAATCTCCCTTTGACAAAACCAAACTGTGTAGGGTCAAGAGTTTGGAGGTTGCCAATGTACTTTTTTATATGGTCCATGATAATGCATTCCATGGCCTTGCAAATCAGGCTAGTTAGGCTGATGGGGCTATAATTGCCTGGGTCAGTGGACGTTCCACCTTTCTGTAGAGGGATGACAGTGACTGTCCACCATTCAGCTGGGATGAAGCCGGTGCTCAGGTTGTGGTTGAATAGGATGTCTAATAAAGCTGAAAGCTCATGCCTGAGTTCATGTAGGATACAGGCAGGAATATTATCAGGTCCCATGGAGACTTTATTGTTTGCCTTTGAGAGAGCATTAAGGACCTGCTCCATGGTGATGAGGGGAGGGAGCAGGTGCTGGAGATGTCCTGGTGTACAGGCAGGTGAAGTTTTCACTGAACCTGTCTGTCAGCAGGTTGGCTATATCTATGGCGTTTGTGTATGTGGTGTTATTCACCACCAGTTCAGAGCAGATTTGGATGTTGCCTTTGAGATTGCTGACATATGGGAATAAGGACTTGTGATTGTCCTTCATGAATGTGGCCAATTTGGACTCGAAGTTAGCCTTAAAGGATTTCACAAATGACCTTATTTGCTTGTTTAGACAAAGGAAAGATTGCTTCAAACTTGGCACCTGCTCCTTCTTGGCCATGGACAGCAATTTTCTCCTTCTGTTTTAGAGTTTGCTTATTGCTGGGTTGAGGAAGATGATTTGGTCCTGTTAGGTATTGCTGAGTCCATACAGCTATGTAGGTGCTAATATATTTTCCTGGTGTAGGCTTGGACATTAGTGCTAGTTCCAACTGAAGGGATGATGACTGTGAAGCTGATTATGCCTGCTCTGAGGAGACTGTAGTCAGCTTCAGAAATGTTTTTTCGTTCCACCCTAACAAGGGGGGGGGGGAGTCAGGGGAGATGGTGACTTTAAAAGTGATCTTTCCAAGGAGGATGACACTGTAGGAGTGCTACAGTGGCTACTCATGTTGGTTAGGACCAGGTACAGGATATTTTCACCTGTTATAGGGGTGTCGACCAGCTGATACAATGCATTGCCATTGACAAAGTCGTGGAATCACTGGGCATTCATGTTTGGGCTAGATAGGTCTTGTACTCTATGATTGGGTAGTTAAAGTCACCCAGGATCAGGGTAGAGGGTTGAATCTTGATGGATTGAAGTATGCCCAGATAGGTGGAGTGGGTGTTCTGAGTCATGGTTGGGGGTCTGTACCTAGCTATGATTTGAATATGCGTTTTGTCAACAATTATTTGCAATTGCAGTGTCTTCTCTGTGTCATACCATTTGACCAGCCTTGAGGTGTGTATGTCTTTGATAAATATTGAAACTGCACCACCTTTGGCTTTGTAGCCCCCTGTATGGGGTCTGAAAGTATGGTAGGATGAGTAACCTGATAAGGTTCGGGTGGTCTCCACAGCTTTGAACCATGTTTCAGTGACTGCAGAAATGTCAGCATCCTCCAGGGCAAGGAATGCTTGCAATGAGTGCAGTTTCATGCTAAGACTCCTAGCATTTAGCAGCATGACCTATAAATTTTGTTTATATAAATTTTTCATGTTGGTAATATTGGGATCATGACTTTGCCTAAAAAAGGCACTATGGGGGAGCAAGAGCCTTTGCCAGAAGCCTAAAGCCCAAGGGAAAAAAACACACACACCACTCCAAGAACCAAAAAATATTCTTTTACTGGTGTCTCCAGTACCTTGGCTTACGCGTTCAAGGAATAATTTTTACACCAAGCAGCCTTTTCTTATATATTGTTAAAACATCAAACAATTAATTACCTCCATCCAATTATTCAATTGAACTTACTAATATGCAATTTCATCTTAAATACATTTTCATGGGTAATTTCATGTGCAATTTCATGTGCATGGTATTTTCGTGTAGTAAAATGTTTTGAAATCAACCCAGGGACATGTAAATTTATGAATAAAAACTCTGTTGAATATATTGTGAGTTGACAAAATGTACATTCAATATATGATGGGGGTCTTCGTTATAAGAAGAAATAAGGTCATGGTTGAATTTCTACAGTGCTCTATGCAGAATTAAAGGATGGTTTAGATCCGACATATGTATTTATTTGTTTGATTTTTCATAACATTAAATGAATTGTTCATATATTTGCACAAAAATACCATGCACATGAAATTGCACATGAAATTGCACATGAAAATGTATTTAAGATGAAATTGCATATTAGTAAGTTCAATTGAATAAATGGATGGAGGTAATTAATTGATTGATGTTTTAACAATATATAAGAAAAGGCTGCTTGGTCTAAAAATTATTCCTTGGAAGCATAAGCTGAGGTACTAGAGACACCAGTAAAATAATATGTTTCTATTCTTGGAGTGGTGTGTGTGTTTTTTTCGTTTCATGACAGCTCACAGTCTGTGTTGGAGATTTAAAGCCCAAGGGAGACAGATGAAGATCATCTGCCGCAAAGCATTGTGGTCTGTTAATCATGTACTGGCTTTTGACTGAGACAGCAAGGATCCTAGGTGCTTAATGTGATTGCATCTCTCACATATTGTGTTCTTAGGTGGTAATAGTAGAGGGTTGTCTGTGTACATAAGGCAGTTGTTAGACTGTCTCTTATTGTCCTTCCATGTTTATCAGAATCTGTGGAACAGAGGTCAGGGATAGTAGAGTGGGTACTATCTGAGGAGAGTACTTATAGGTGTGAGTATGGCTAGATAAAAACAATACAGTAGCTGCAGGTAAGGGCCTCACTCACACAGGAGTGCTGGTAAGGGAAAATAATGCAACTGAGATACAGTGCAAAGGGTTAAAACAGCACAGCGACAGTACACAACCAGCAAACAAACAGATGCTGGGTTTAAATACAACAAAAACAAAGGTAAAATAGAAACACTGGAACTGACCAACCAACCCTTGCCCTAAGTTCTTAGCTCAACACCCTATGCCAGACCAGTTCAGTTCACTTACTCCCAGTAAGTGCAGGCAGGCCCTGGCCAACACAAGATGGCATAGCAGGAAACACAGAAATCACACAAACAGATCTGAATACAGCAAAACCTTTAACCAAACTATGCTAAAGATATTTAAACTCTGTTTAGATCAATTTAATACAGGAGAACAGATACACACTTAAATATAACAGTAGCAAACAAGAGCAAAGTGATTTAAACAAATTAACCAATTAACTAATATACAAGCTCGAAACTGAGCCCTGTTCCAGCATTCTTCAATAAGACAAGTTTTAACTGCACACTCCTGCTGTTAGGGTGCAGGGAAACCCTCTCCAAAAAAGATGGCCAGGATTAGTGCTCAAGTTACACAAACAAAGCCAGATTCAGCAGGTCTGAATCTAGTCTATGCTACAGCAAACAAGGTGCACCAATTTCAGAAATAAATAGTTCAAATAAGCAGGCACAATTAGCCTTTAAGCAGCAATTCCCAGCTCAGATGGGCATAATCTACCCTCTCCAACCATAAGAGTGCAGACCACAAACTTTCTTACTGTAAAACAACTGAAACTGCCCAAGTGCTTAAACCAAAAGGCTTAGAATAACAGTTACAATTTACTCAGGCTACTAACAAGCAGTAATAAATGCAGCAGAATAAGTGCAATTGAGTACTTTTAAGAACAGGCAGCAAAAGCAAAATAAAGTAATAAAGTAGGAAGAAACACAAATACAGTAAAATTATATTGTTTTAGGTTAAGTGGGAAGGGATAAAACATGATAATTTAAGTTTGGGAAACTGGAGGGGGGGGGGCTTCCCAAATGATCTCTCTGTACTCAGTAGAATAAGCTGATGGAATAGGACTGGAAGGAGTGTCCAAAATGAGATTTATAGTAAGGGCGGGCAACTCAAAAGCCAACAAATTTAAAAACACAACAAGAACTGGGCAAGTGGAAGTGGGGAACTCTTAAAACTCCAACAGAACAGATCACTTAAGACAAATCAAATATACTACTAGAATAGGATACAAAGTAGAGGTGATCAAACCTTAACTAAAGGGCTTCAAATCAACATTAAATGCAGAGATGACTGAAACTCTGAGCAATGCAGATCACACAAACACTTCAGCTAGCTACAGATATTTCTAACTAAAATAGCAATGCTTTCTCTCAGCTCCTCCCACTAATTAACTGATGCTGTTCAGTTTGCAAAGGAATTTTTTGGTGACTTTTTTAACTCACCCTAGCCAAAAACTCTTAAAACTCCAACAGAACATAAAATTTAAAACTAAACAATGTAACACTAGAATAAGATACAAAATTGAAGTGGTCAAACCTTAAATAAAGAACTTCAAATCAAAATTAAATGCAGAGATGACTGATACTCAGGTTCATAGATTAGTAGTAGGCTAGCTGCCTTTGTGGGCAATTTTAAGCCTAGCCAATTATCAACTGGGAGAATCAAACCCTGCACCTTTTAGCTGGAAGGTAAACAGTGCAACCACTAAGCCAAATAACAATGTATACCACACAAACATCAGACAGATGTATTTTCATCTATATGTAAACAATTTGACATTTTCCTAGTTCCTCACTATTAGCAAGGCAAATGCAGATGAGTGGATGTTGTCAGATACAAAGAAACAACATGCAAAGGTCTTTCTCTGAGACAGGTCTGAAAGTAATAATCAACATTAATGCTGGCTTAGCTCAGATTACATCAGTGTTTGTCATCTGCCTTCACTTCCCAGGCTAACACCAACTAAGACATATTTTAACATCTCTGCTTCAGAAGTACATATCTGTCTGATGTTTGTGTAGAACTGGAGGTCATAACACAGTTAAACACTTTTACATTTTCAGCCTAGTAATTATTTATGTTTCAAGACAATACAAAAATCTCTATAGATATTTATATCTGCTTGCTGCACTAAAACTGAGATAACACATTCGTAAAGCAAGTTCAGCTTATTTACTTGAAGTTTTGCAACTTATGTCTGTATGTTCGAGGCTTCCAGATTCTACTGTTAATACATACATTTGCACAGGTAATACTTTATATACATTTCTGTTCTTTGCCAGTACAGTACACTGTGGTTACAATCCTGAAGCTCAGTCATACCTCTCAACCTCTTAGAGCAAGACATCTGGACAAAGGCACAAATAAAGGAGAGGCAAAGGCCAAAAAATAGTGACACTTTATAAATATTGCTGTTACACACTTAGTTGATAGAATACCAGGTTTTGCATTCACATGAATTTTTTGAAGGATATGACATCTGACATTCAAATGTGTGCTATTATTTTATGACTTCAGTCTTTAATGATTTGCCATGGATTTGCCAGACAAAACACAAATGTATGAGTAAATGACTAAATATATGAAGCAAACATGTGGTCAGTCTGCAAAACTCTGGACAGTTGAGAGGTATGAGCTCAGTACACAACATACAGTTAAGCACAGACTTCTGCACCAGTTGTTTAATATCTACATAACATATACAGGTCTCTTACATTTGTAAGACAAGCATATGTATCATATTAATATTCACAAATGACATGATTATTTATAACATCCCAGTTAGCTGGGCAGGCAGTGTCATAGTCAGTATTGTACAAAAGACAATCCAACAGTATGTGAGCTGACCCTTGCTGGGATGACTCAGGGGCCAGAGCTGTTACAGCAACATGTCAGTCCAGGACGTGTTGTTGAGACCTACTGTTTAAAATCCTGTTCTCCATGAATGCATCCCCCCATCTGCATGCTTAATTGTATGACATACCTGGTATAGTGCTGTACTCCTCTGTCAGAAGAAATCCACAAGTAGTGTTTTAAAGAATCACAGTCTGTTTTCATGAAAAAAGTGTCAGACCTATTAAGCATAGTCAGCAGATTGTCTTTTGTAGGCAATGCTCATGAACAGGTGATGGCCTGTGCACCAGTCTGTGTTTCCCACTTGGTAATTGCATCCAGAACAGCTGTGTTGCCTTTCCATTAGCTAATGGCATGACAACACAGTGCTATAATTAAGGACTTCATGTGGACCTTGCCCCTTTTCCTGGCCTGTGAGGAGGACATTATCGAGGTATGGGAGCTATAGCATCACAGAGGGTAGGTGGAAATACTGTCCACTCTTTGGATTGATGTGTTATAACCAAAGTTTTGCATGCTATGTCTGCGTACCTCTCAACCTCTTAGCACAAGAAATCTGGACAAAGCATGACAAAATGAGGGGACAAAGGGCCATAAATAGGGACAGATTTTAAATATTGCTCTTATAAACTTCTAAATTTGCTAGAGTAACAGGATTTGTTTTGACATACATTTTCTGAGGGATTTGAAGTCTGAAACTCAAATGTATATCATCATTTAGTGACTTCATTCCTCATCATCCCAGTGATTTGGCAGAAAACAACAAATGCTATGAGGAACAGTCCAAAATATGAGGCAGAAAAGTGGACATTCTGTGGAAATCTGTACAGTTGAGAGGTATGTATGTCTGGCCATTGTTAACAGACTTTCAGATTCTGTAGCAGTGTACTGTGTAAATGTGTGTTGGGGTGAGTAAGGAGACAGGCAGATGTGAGTGTCATAGATCCTTTTCTATCTGACTGTGCATGCTGTTACAACTGATGCTGGTCTATCAGCTATGTATGTTTGTAGGGGCAGACTGAGACATGTCCCTTAAAACCTCAATATCCCCCCCAACCCTTTATGTTTGGCTGTTGTGTGGGTGCCCTGGTCTAGGTGTTTGGGAGCAATGTTAGGTCTGTAGCAGGTAGTTGGACATACTGTTACATGTGTAGCAGGCCACAGCTGCTGCATTCTGGCCAGGAGTCAGACTAGGGATTGTAAAGACATTGGGGAGAGCACACTGTTACTGTCAGTGAAAGTGCAGTGTCAGCTGTTGTGTAACAACATGCCCTGGTTGAGGGTACCCACAACAGTCCAGGTGAGATATGTGCCTGTGGTGCATATGTTATGTAATAGTGCAATAGTGCCACCCAGAGAGTGTTAGGCAACATTTAATGCACATATTCATAACTGTGAAATGGGTCCCACACTGCAGGACTTTAACGCGCTACTCTGGGTGGCAGTGACTGCAGTAGGAGCAACCAGTTTTGCTGGACATTGCAAGGCTCCATTATTCCTATGTTGTATTGACATGCATGTAGCTGTTGTTCCACACATGGGGCTGAAGGCCAGGACTGTGGGTTTCTAGATGTGAAAAATGCTAGAATTGTAACAGATGGAGCTATCAAGTCATTCATATAGCAGGTGTATTTGTAAGACATATGTGCATGCATACAATGCGTAAGACAGGATTAGCATGGGCATGTGTGTTCTAATGGATATGAAGTATGACACTGAGCTGTCTGTCAGGTAATGTAACCCCAATCTGCACTGCCTTGCCAGTATGTGTGCACACAGAGTAGTTTTTATGCAGACCCTGCCATGAATAGGGGGCACAACTGTGGATATTCAGCAACAGTCTGTGCAGTTGTCAGCACTACCAGATATTGTAGGTGTCCTGTACATTCAGGTGCATTTATGTGTCTGTGTAGTGGTTGTGTGTCTGTGTCAGAGGCCCAAATACACTGGGATTTGGGGCAGTATATACAGGAGTAGTGTGTGACTGGCAATCAGGATATGTTTGTAAAACAGTCTTTATACTCTACAAGTCACTTGACTTACTGGTATGTTGCTCTGACTGTAGTTCAAATGGGTCTGGACTCAAAATTTGTCACTGATGTTTTTTTTCCCTAAAGTTACATTCCTGTAGTGCATTATATATTTACAAATGCATCAGTAATTCCTGAACTCTGATTTGTTATAGTGTTGTGATGCTATGGCTCTGGTTCAGAAGGTCCTGTGTTCAAAACAAGTCAGTTTTGTCTGTGTTCCTTAATGTTACATGACTGTAATGCATGCTATGTTCACAAAAGCATTGCTAATGCCCACAGCTGATTTGGCTTAGTGGTGCATTGCTCTGATGCTCATCCACAGGGTCCTGGGGCCAAGACTTGGCAGTGATGACTTTTTCCCCCTAATGCTAAATGACTGTGAAGCATGATATATTTACAAAAGCATTAATAATTCTCATAGCTAATTTGATTTAGTGGTATGTTGATGTGACTCTAGTGCACAGGGTCCTGGGTTTGAGACCTGGCAGCGCTGGTTATTTTGTTGATGGGCAGAACAGTGGCTTAATGAGATAGAGTGATGAAAGCAGTTTTAAGTGGGTTTGCATGTTTTTGCGCAATGCTAAGCATTGCCAAGAGAAGCTTAACTTCCCTTAGGTTTGCTTAACGGTGCTTACTCCAACTTAAACCCACTGTAATTCCAAAAAAAAGAAAAAAAGGGGTGATAAGAAAGTGGTGAAATGGGGGTAAGCAGTGGGAAAAACACTATGAAAGGCAGCTAAGGATTTGCAGGATGGGTGTAGGAAAGGACCATAGCTCTCCATTTCTTGGGCAGTAACATCTGTGAATAATGTGGATAATTTGGAATTTATAGATTCACACCCCACAAGGAGGTGTGTGGGTGACATACATTTGTTATTTTTTGAGTAATTCAAGGGTAAATTAATTAATGTCAGTGCACATGGGGCCGTAATGGAGAGCTAGGTATGGGACGAGATTTTTTTTGTGGGGACAGATGCCCCTTTTTTTAAGGTGAGATTGGGATGTTGGGGAAGGGTTGTAGGTACAATTGGGGAGGTAAGTTGGGTAGGAGAGGTTGATTTTGCAGACAGACAAAACAGACAAGCCAGCAGACAGGGACAGTGTATGACATATGAGGGGGGTAAACACCTTGGATGGGAAAGGTGGTTGGGAATTGGAGGGCCATGTGCCCCCAGATGGAAACAGTGGGACTGAGGTCCTCTCCCATGGACAGTCACCACTGCCCCTTCACAGCCCCAAGGGTGGCTGTGCTGGGGGCTGGACGATGGGGCCAGCCTGCCCCTCAAGGTGTGCCAGTTGGCCTTCGATCTGGTTCAGGCGTACATCCAAGTCTGTCTGGATAACCCTGCACACCATACCTTGGAACTGGTGTCAGGTGACAGAGTCCTCTCCACACCTATGCCTGGGGGGACAGACCCAATCCACTGATGGGATTCCACCTGAGGATGGTGCAGGACCATCAGTGGAGGCAGTTCAAAGTTGGGTCACAGATGTGCCGGGACCAGGTGCTGTGGTCAGGTGAGCTGGGACAGGTGTGCTCTGCCTACCTAAACATGCTATGGTGTTCAGGTTTTTTAAAGTGTATTGGTTAGTCATGAACAAAACATTTCAGCATTAGCTGTAACAGCATGCTTGGGTGTTCCATTTAATCCAGAACAGTAGAATTGGGAAAAATGCATGGCAAAGAGAAAGCATGCATAAATGGAATAAGAGTCATTATTGTAACAGAATGCCAGTAACATTTATGACAATTCTTTATTTTCAGTAAGTATTGCTTGATTTCTTGCTAACTTTAGAATATCTGCCTAAATACTTTATCCTTAAATTTTCAGGGTCTATGTATTAGTTTCCCCTCAAGTGTTTGGCAGTGCTCTGTACAGACTCAGACACTTTGAGTGGCAATTTTCCTGTAAAAGGCTTCAGCACTTAATATATTGAGCTCATATCGAGGCATGTCTAAAGGTCAGTTCCCTGTGCTTTCTCCTGTCAACCTGGTAAACTTGGACATCCTGAGGCAATGTAGCAACTGCATCATGTATACAGACAACCCTCTCCTCTTACCTCCCAACACTATGGTTTGTGAGAGATGCACATATATAACCAAATTAGAAGCCAAGCACTCTGCAGCAAAGACTGGATTAGCCAGTCAAGAGGAGAAGGTTAACACCTGCACCACACCACATTCAACACATAGCCCTACAGAACTTGCACCACCACAACCCTCAAATAGTAACACAAAATACACATCTACTTTTGTGGAGGCTCTAAATAAAAATCTGCCCAAACGACAGAGACCTCCGAGGCAGAAATGCAAACAACCACCACATCCCAGCACAAACCATGAGACACATAGCTCACATAAATATTGTGCCACTCAACCAGAGCCCATAAGGAAAAACAACTTACCCAATACACTAGTCATAGGTGACTCAATAGTAAGGCACACTGATGTCCCACTCACTAGATTGAATAAGGAGAAAGTGTGGATGTTTGCGTTTCTGCCTCGGAGGTTTGCGTTTCTGCCTCTGAGGTTTGCATTTCTTATCACACTGAGTTACTGGGGTACTGCTGTCTACTGCTTGACTGATTTCTGCCTACAAGTCACTTGGTCTCACATCCTGACCTTGTAATATAAGTGGAGTGTCACAGTATTATTTGTGATAGATAGTGAACTGTGTATTAATACTTTGCATGCAGGTGTACACATTTAACCCTCAGTAGATGTGATTATGAGTGATCTGTACAGATCACAGCTGGCTGCTGGGTTGCATACCCAACCCATACACATTTGCACATCATATATTTGCAGTGTCCATCTATTAGAGTCTCATACTTGCCTGCATCAGCATACCTATATTCAGGAATACATGTAGCTGAAATGCAAAGGTTAACACAAGTCACTGCTGCAGGGAACACACTATAATACTTTACACATTACTATTCAAAGTTCAGATCTTAGTGCAGAACATATATTACTTTTCATTTTGTCTTGTTTTAAAGCTCCACATCTATAGTTTGGCATGACAGCTGCCTAGCAGACAAACTGCAGTGACTTCATGCTCTCATAGCCATATTTGCTGTGTAGCACATGTATACTTGTATTTCTTCAACAACAGAACAGATTAAACACAACAGTTTGTGGTAATAACTTTATTTAGGGTGACAAGACACAGTGGTTTATTACATTCTAACTTCTAAATTCAGTTGTACTGCATATCACATAGATGATGAATGTATGTTATTACTTTCACAGTAGCAAGCACATTATACTTTATAAACATATTCATTCCTACACAGTATTACTACAGCATTGGCTTCCTTTCATCGATAGTAACTTGTTTTCTGCCTTCATCTGTATTACACAGTACCTGGCATTAATTACTTATATCAATGTTGGTCTAACAACACATTTATTCAGTACACTCAGAACACACTATATCTAATGGCAGTAGACAATTACACTTTCTTATTTATTGGAATATATATATATATATATATATATATATATATATATATATATATATATATATATATATAAATACATAGATATTGAAAGTTATATCTATACTCAACACACAGCCTCGTTAGTCATCCTGTGTGGGCCTCCATGTTACAAGCCCTATCCTCTGCAGCTGTGGGGAGAAAATGTACCATTAAGCAAACCTATCAGATATTCATACTATAATTTGATAAATCACCAGTAGATATACTTACAAACTTCTAAAGCATCCTGGGCCCAAGCATCTTGGATCCATTGGACCAAGAGCACCCCCTTCCTCTTGTATCAGGTCATCATAATGATGACAGACCTGCTTATCAGTTTGGGGAATGTCATTGGCACTGGTGAGCTCACGTGCCAGATGGTCCCAGGCCTCAAACTTGTATTCTGAGCATTGGTACTAGCCCTGCAGCAGTCTGTTGTCATGGTTCTTCATGAGGAGTCCAGCCATGACCCTGGACTCAAGGATGCCCCAGAGCTGCACCCAAAAGCATGCTCTCTCTCCTACACCTGCCATAGTTCCTACAGGGATCAAACTCTAGCAGGTTCTGCCTGTATTCCCACCTTTCCTTTCTCTCTTTCCACTAAAAAAAAAAAAAAAAAAAAAAAAAAAAAAGTATCTGCTTTTACTGTATTTATGTTTCTTTCTACTTTATTTTGCTTTTGCGTCATCTTAAAAGTACTCAATTGTATTTATTACTGCTTGGTGTAACTCATTCTAAGCCTTTTAGTTTAAACACTTGGGCTTCAGACCAGTTGTTTTACATTAGGAAGGTTTGTGGCCTGCACTGTGGTGGCAGGACAGGTAGCTTACATCCTTCTAAGTTGGGAACTGCTGATTGAGGGCTCAGTGTCTGTTATTCTAAAACTGTATTAGTTCTGGTTTAAGTACTTGGGCTTCAGGTCAGTCATTTTACATTAAGCAGGTTCGTGGTCTGCAGTCTTGAGGGAGGAGAGGCTGGACTCTGCCCTTCTGAGCTGGGAATTTCTGGTTAAAGGCTTATAGTGCCTGCATATTTGAACTGTTTCTTACTGAAACTGGTACACCTTGTTTGCTGTAGCATAGACTAGATCCAGGCCTGCTGAATCTAGCTTTGTTTGTATGCTTGTTGTTTGTTTGCTTGTTATTTACCTGAAATGCTGATTCCACCTAAAACGCGGCTTTTCAGCACTTCTGTGGATCCCTAGTGATATCTGCATTGCTTACTGTACTTATTTCCTTGTTTGACTTGAAAGAAAGTTACTGTTTGTCATTTTTGCATTTAAGTTACCTGTAACACATTGCATTTAAGTTACCTGGCACTTGCTCACTAAAGCAATTATATAAGTCAGCACTAAAAAATTAAAAGCACTACACCCTCACAAACTCCCCTTGAGTACCTTGTTCCACAATGGCCTTTTTTTTCAATTATAAAGGAATTCCCAATACTATTCTAGCATGTCCAAAGGTCAGTTGTCAATCTCCTCTCCGGTCCAGCTGATGAATCTGGGAATCTTGAGGCAATGTTACAACTGCCTCATGTACACAGATAACCCTCTCCTCCTCCCAACAAATTCCAACACATGTGAGAGATGCAACCATATAGCCAAACTGGAGGCTAAGCTCTCTCAACTCAGTACTGGAGTAACCAGTCAGGAGGAGAAGGAAACCACACTCACTACAATTCCAGTCTCACATAGACCTACCATGACAGCAAACCAAACACATAAACACACAAAAACATACTCGGAGGCTCTAAATAAAAATCTGCCTAAGCAGCAGAGACCTCTAAAGCAGACACCCAAGCAATCGCTACCCCAAAACAAAACACGTGCAACACATAGCTCACAAAGCCAGTGTGCTGAACAGTCACAGCTCTTAAGGCTAAACAACACACCTGATACACTTGTAATAGGTGACTATCGTCAGGCACACTGACGTCCCGCTCACCAGGCTGAACAAGGAGAAGGTCATGGTGAGCTGCCTGTTGGGCGCTAGGATCCACCACATAACACAAGCACTCAGGTCACTCAAAGCTAAGTACAAATATGACTCAGTCATTGTCCATGCTGGTGTGAATGACCTGAGACGTACATCCCTGGACTACATGAAAAGCGACATAGAGGAGTTCTCTGAGCATGTAGCCCAGGCCGGTATGACCCTGACCTTGAGTAGCATCTTACCCTCACCAAGAATGATGCCACAATATGAAGACAAGATGATCAATTTCAACAACTGGCTTAAGTATTGGTGTCATTCAAAAGGGATCCAATGCCTGTCAGCCTGGGATGACATGCTCAACAAGCCACGATGCTTCGCTAGGGACGGCTTGCACCTGTCTCCCCTGGGCTTTTGGATATTGGCAAAGGCTCTTGCTACTCCCATAGTGCCTTTTTTAGGCAAGGCTCAAAAGACAAACCCACCTCCATAGGTATTACAAGGAATAAGAAACTAAGAGTAATGCTACTCAAAGCCAGAAGTCTAAACCTCAAGATGCATGGACTCAAAACTCTCGTTAGCATGGAGAACATCGATAGGAGTGCAGTAACAGAAACCTGGTTCAAGGATCCTGAGAGCACCCCAGCACTACAAGGTTATACCTCATACCATGATTTTCGGCCCCAAAACTTGGAACGAACCACAAAAGGAGGGGGGAGTATCAATATTCGACAAAGATACCCACACCTCCAGGTTGGTGGCACAGCACAAAGCATCAGGGACTATCCATGTGCAACTAACAGTGGGTAAAACTGCCTTCCAGTTTATAGCCTGCTACAGACCACCCTCCCAAACCCAGGAACCCCACTCAGCCTTCCTGAGAACACTGGAAAATATGAAGGTCTCTCCAAACACCATTATATTGGGCGACTTCAACTACCCAAACATAGACTGGGAGCATTACTCTAGCTCCAACACCCTAGCCCAAAGGTTCCTAGAATTTATAAACGCAAATGCTATGGAACAAATTGTTACCACTCCCACAAAAGGGGAAAACATACTGAACCTGATCATCACCAACATGGGGACTCTATGCTCCAGACCAGAAGTGTATCCCTCACTGGTAAGATCAGACCATAAACTAATCTCACTGGATATTCACATCCTGACCCCACCCCCTGCCCAGAAAACCACAGTGAAAAACTTCTCTAAAGCAAATTTCACACTCCTCAAAACCGAGGTGGAATCCTTCAAAGCCCCGGGCCTGTGGAAAATACGGCCCAGACCGCAGAATCCTTTATAAACGCATTCTATGAACACCTTCAGGAATGCATGGATCATGCAATCCCAAATAAAACCAAGACCCAATCCTCCAAAGGCAGACGTCCTGTCTGGTGGACCCCAGCCATAAACAAACTATACAATAGAAGGAGGAAGCTACTACATGATCGAGCAAAATCCCAAAAAGGGAAGGCATCTCTGATCAGTATTAGCAAAAAACTATGGGCCCTCATAAAGTCATCTAAGGCCAGCTTCGAGAGAAAAATTGCAAAGAACACTAAGGATAATCACAAGGCTTTCGTTAGTTATGTCAGGAACCTTGGTGTGAATTCCCAGATATGCTCAGAATTAGTCCAAAATTACAAAAAATACACTGAACCCACAGACCTTGCCAACATCCTAGCTGACAGGTTCAGTGCAAACATCTCCCCCCCTCCCCATCAAAAGGGCAAATATCTATCCCAGCAGAGTGCTGCCCCCCTGACATCTCAGATGCTCAGGTAAGAGCCGCCCTCTCCAAAGCCAAAAACACAGCATCATTGGGACCAGATGGTGTCCCAGGTTGCCTCCTATATGAACTCCAAGAAGAGCTAAACCCAAACATAAAACTACTGTTCAATCTCAGCCTTACTACAGGATATGTACCGAAAGAGTGGCATACAGCAACAGTGGTCCCACTGCACAAAGGTGGTATCTCAACGGATCCTGGAAGCTATTGCCCCATAAGCCTGACTAGCTTGGTCTGCAAAGCTATGGAAAGGATCGTCATAAACCTCATAAATAAAGATATTGGGGACCTACAGACACTGGATCCTACCCAGTTCGGCTTTGTTAAGGGCAGATCCTGCCTCTTAAACCTGGTTGATTTCTTTGAATCAGTGACCAAGGCCATTGACGAGGGGAAGGTGGTCCATACAGCCTACCTGGACCTCGCAAAAGCCTTCGATACAATATCCCACTCGGGCATTATAGATAAGCTCACCAGCTTAAATATAACCCCCTATGTCATTAGATGGGTTGCAAACTGGCTCAAGGACAGAACCCACATGGTTAGAATTGCTGGAGCCAAGTCAGACTCCAAACCAGTTACAAGTGGTGTCCCAAAATGCTCAGTCCTGGGACCTCTCTTGTTTGGTATATATTTCTCGGAGGTACAGGCCAACACAGAAAGACTCTGGCTGAGCAAGTTCACAGATGACTGCAAACTGGGCGCCATAATCGACTCTCCAGCTGACACAAGCATCCTCCAAAAGGACCTCATATAAACAGACAACTGGTGCCAGAGCCATGGCCTCTAGCTAAATGCCAAAAAGTGCATAGTCATCCCCTTTGGCAAAAACAAAGTGCCCACAAATTACCACATAGGTGGTAATCCATTAAGTACAGAATAAGTAATTAGGGAGCTGGGGACCCAAGTTGATAGCAATCTCTCATTTGACAACCACGTGGCCAAAGTGGTTAGAAAAACATTTTATATAGCCCACCTAATCATGAAGGGATTCACATCTAGATCAGGGGAGGTCATCTTGCCTCTTTACTCATCCCTCATCAGGCCCATAATTGAGTACAATGCCCCTTTTGGGATGTACCTTATCAGACACCTACAGCAACTGGAAAGACCCCAAAAGTACCTCACAAAGGGGATCAAAGGGCTCAAACAGATGCCATATGCTGCCCGGTTAAAGAAACTCCAGCTCTACTCGGTGGCATACTGCCTGCTCAGAGGCGATCTGTGCCTGACGTATAAAGCCATGTCCAACCCAGAATTAATGGACATGCTGCACCTCAGAAAATCCAAATCCCATCTAGCTACCTGCTCAAGAGACTTGAACCTCAGCACTGAAATAAATAGGACATGCTGGAGGGACAGATTCATAACCTGGAGGCTCCCTTCACTCTGGAATAAAATCCCAGTCCAGGTTAGGCAGAGTCCCTCATTGACTCTCTTCAAGAGGAATCTTGATGAGTGGATGGGAGATTGTAGGTTTACCCCGGGTATCACTTCTGTGTCACTGTTAGGCAGAGGCACAGTATACTAACCTTGAAAAAGGGCATAGCAAAATTAATTTCAAATGGGTGGTGAAAGCCAGACACGCTCTGGCTAGGCTTATAAATGCCCTAGGGCAGATAGCCTAGTATGAACCTATGAACCTAACTAAAGCCATATTCCCAATATTTGCCATTATTAGACCATTTTCAAAAATGTGGAGCAAAGCTCAGCAGTGCGCAAACCCGCTAAGCTGAGTTGAGCAGTGCTTAAAGTGGCAAATGCTGAGCAGTGCTTAGTAGTGAGGAAATCTGCTTAGCTGAGATGATTACTGCTTAGAATGGAACTTCTTAGCAATGCTCAAACCACCTACGTAGAACTAAGCATTGCTAAGTATTGCTCAGACAAGTCCTGTTTAAGCATCGCTTACCTTGGCTTAGCAGTGCTTAGCAAATGTGAGCTAAGGTCAAACAAAAGTTTTCATTTAAAAAAGTCAGAATTTAATATTAATTACTCATTACCGATACAGTATAATTAAGGGTATATATTTTACTTTACATGACCTCCCCCATGTGCTTTCATTTCATTACCTTGGGGTGTGACTGTACTGTATGGGACACTTGAGTTTAAATGGGGGTTGTCCCCTCATATTTACACTGATGCTGGTATTTTGGACCAGCTACACTACCCTGGTTAAGAAATATGAATTACTACATCATTAAATAAAATAAAAAATAATATAAAAATGCTTTCCCATGTAAAAGCTGAATGGCCTGTCTTAGTATTCGAACAGTTCATCTACTGCATGTGAAGCGTGACTCTAATCACTCAGCTAACTTGGCTGTGACGATTTCAGCAATACATTTCTATATAGCTTTTCATTATGTTTAAGCACTGCTGAGCAAAGCACCACTCCACACAAACCTGCTCAGCTACCCTTAAACTTTACATAAAAAGAAATAAAAAATAAGCCATTAATTTTAAGTGAAACATCACACTTCAATTATGAAATAAGTGTCTGAGTATACTTTCTTTATTGTTTTACTGCCATACGGCACCTTCGCAATCTAGGGTGTGTATTACGGCTACTGTAACACACCCATTACATGACATTACTTCATTTTCAGGTTAGCCTCTCAACTGTACACACACTGTCCACATTTAATAATGACAGGCATTTGGGTTTCAGATGACATACTTTTCAGAAAATCCATGCTAATGCAAAACCTGTCATTCTATCAAATTTCTAAGATTGTAAGAGGAATATTTAAAAACTGTCCCTATTTTTGGGCTTTTGTCCCAGTTTTAATGACAATTTTGTACAGACTTCTTGCTCTAAGAGCTTGAGAGGTATGTTTCCGAGGACACTTTTTGCTTTCACAATGCAGGGGGTATGTTACAGTACATGTCACACACTCTTTGCATTACATTCACTTCCCAGTCATAATTTCAGTGTCCGCAGACACTGTTTTCTATTGACAGTGCAGAGGACATATTACAGGTCTGCGAGCACTACTGCAGCTCCCCCCACCCGCACTGATTCAGTATCCATGTACACGGCTCTGTAGCACACCTTCATTAATATGCAAAATTCACTGCCAAGAGGGAGATGCGGACACAGACAACATTCACTCCATGTAGGAATGACACTATTCTTACATGGTGTTTGTTAAATTGGGGGTTATTATTTTTCAGGGCTGTATATTATTTAAACAGACATCTCTCTTTAATGACTGATGTCTTAATATACTGAAACTTACCTATAACATGCAGTGCTACAATTAAACTGTGAATTCAGCAATCAGAAGAAACAATAAATGTGTTGGTATATACGGTCGCGGAACCTGCAATCTGTCTTCCCAACATAGTACGCAGGACAACAGTCACAAAGGGCTACAGGAACAATAGATCTTGTGTTACAATTTGCTTTATGATTAATAAAATATTTCTTATTCCTAATGTAAAACGAATTCCCTATCCGAAGGAATTTGCACCAATTACAAAAACCACAAGAGTATGTACCTTTTTGTCTGGAGAAAAAGTCAGCAACCTTATTCCTCTGAAAAAGTTCCTTCAGGTTACTACCCCTTTTATATACAATAGAGGGGTACAACCCTAATCTCTCTTGTAAACCTGAACAATTAATGAAATACCAATTTTTACGAATAATGGAACAAAGGTTCTCAGAGTTTTTGTTGTAAGTTGTGATAAAACTAGTCGAAAAATTAATGTAATTTGTGATCACACTAGGATAAGAATCTGATAGGAGTGAGTCACTAACGGCCACTTCAACCTTATCATCACTGAGATATGATGAGGTTTGTTCATTATAAGAGCAATGGTTGGTATATACCACTAATCCTCTTGCAGGACACTTCGGCTATCAAGGCATCTATCACATCTTCAGGGTACCCACGGTTCAAAAACAAGTCCTTCAAAAATAAACACTCATGTTCAAAAGCCTGGGCTGTACTGCACATTCGGGCAGCCCTGACCAGTTGTCCCTTGACTATGGACCATTTTTGTTTCCATGGGTGTCAGCTTGAAAAATGCAAAAAAGAATTGCAATAAGTTGGTTTCCTGAAGATGGATGACCGAAACCTGTTGTTACCCATGTCCGTAACTAACTCCACATCCAAGTAGTCTATCTGACTAGTTGAGAAATGGTGCGTGAATTTCAAAAATTCAGTCGTCCCATTCATATAGGAAATAAGGTCATTTACTACATCCTCACCACCTTTTATTAAAATAAAGACATCATCTAAAAAACGAGTATAAAATTTTGAACATTGCTGGAAAACTGGGTAATTAAACAGAAATGTTTTCTCCCAGTAAGCAACAAACAAGTTTGCTACACTACTACCACAAGGGGAGCCCATGGCAATCCCTTGTTTTTGAAGGTAGTAGTGGTTGTCAAAAATAAAAAAGTTGGAAGAAAGGACAATGTCCAGTAATTCTGTTACAACAGCAATGTCATTATTTGATGCATCACAATCTCTCAGCATTAACTCAACCCATTCGACAGCTTCCTGGTGGGGTATGGAAGTATAAAGATCCACCACGTCGATGGTGAGAAAGTTGAAGGAAGCATCAAATTGTAACTCGTTTATAGATCTCAGAAAGGACCATGAGTCCTTACAAATTTCTGGAATCAATTTCAAGTATTTTGCAATAATACTATCAATAAGGCAGGCACATGGATGAATAGTGGAACATCTCCCGTCCACTAAGGCTCGCATTGGCGGATCTGCCAGGTCCTTATGAATTTTGGGTATCCCAAACATAACTGGGACCTTAGGGTAAGCGATATCGATAAAGTTGTAAGTATCGATATCAATTTTTCCTTCAAGGAATATGTCCCTGAAGTAACCCTTAATTCTATTATAAGAACCTGACAGTTCATTCAAGGAAGAAATTTCGTAAGCAGACAAATTCAATACAGACAACATTCTGTTATTGTACTCAGATTTATCAAAAATGACCAACCCTCCCCCCTTGTCAGGCTTAATAACTCTGACTGCCATCCCACATAAGTTATTCAAAGCTGTAATCTGATCAGTAGAAATGTTACTCTGACTGTCTGTTCGATTAATGGAGGCATGTAAATGCCTCAAATCTAATTCACATATACTTTCAAAGATATGAAGGTTGGGATGTAATGGGGGGTTGAATGTACTGGGTAGTTTAAGGCGTGTTCTATCCCTAGGAAGTTCGTTGTTAAAAAATACATTCAAATTTAATTTGCGTACAAAGCATTTCAAATCAATTAGGGTTTTGGCCAAATTAAATTTTTGATCTGGAACAAAGGAGAAGCCATTAGCCAATAATTCCACTAAGTCACTTTCAATAGGAACATTAGAAAAGTTATAAATCTGGAAGTCCCCTTTTGTATTGGACAAAATGATAGGAAAATGTCTTTCCAGATGTTCATCACCAGACTGGGCATTCAATACTGTTATTTGTTCCAGTTCTTGTTCTGTTGTTGACAATTGACCTTCCCCCCTAAAAAATGCTTCTGGTGAGGTTTATAGTTGTTTTTCTGGTTATTGGCTTTGATCCTATTACTTCTCCTTGGTCCTTGACCCAATGTCTCTTCACCTCCATCACCAATGTGACCATCATCAGCGGGAGTTTGACCAGAATTAGATCTATTAGCATTGCCATTCCCATTGGGATTCCCATTAGTCTGATTATCACCCCTAAAGTTATTTCTAAAAAGGTTTGGATAAACAGCGTTGGTTTGGTATGCATGTCTATCCCTTAACAGCTTCTTTGATTTGTTGGATTTCAATTTTAACAGTAAAGAATCAATACTGAAAAAAGTCCGATTATAATCATACTTGTACCTCAAGAAATTAATGTCGGTCTTAATGGTATCATCCAGTCGACTAGTTTCAGCTAACAGGCTGGTGATATGATTAGAGTAATATTTAACCATTACTTCCATCAGTTCAATCCCCTGTCTGTTAAACAAGGCCTGAAGTTCTTCCGAAAAGGCTGCATCAGAAAACAAACCAGTAGGTGAAAAGGTATTGCATAGCCCTTTAGGAATGATTTTTTCTGCAAGGCATTGCTGGAAATAGGAAACCTCCAGCTGTAATTTTTTATTTTAAGCAATTTGCCATCCAGTAATTTTATTTTTTCAGAAATATTTTCAAAATTGTTACCTGGACTAGTCGAGTCAGCAACCGGTGAACCAGAAGATAAAATTCCACCAAATGACAGTGGAGCCAAGTTCTCCGCCCATTCAGAGAATAATGGCACACCAATAAGTGCAGAATGATTTTCGACTGGAATACCAGGTATTATTGGAGCCATATCTTTTAATGTGTGGGTCCTGTTATTAATTCTATTGCAACCATTAGTAGAATTTGGAGCTAAAGCACAAGCGCCTGAAACAGCTGGAATTGCTTGTGAAAAGCCGGTAATAGTGGCAGAGGTGCAGGGGTGAGGAAACTGCCCCGCTGGAATAGAAGTTGAACTGTCATTAGGTAGCTGGCTGTTCAGTAAAGGCATACTAGAATTGTTAACTCGAACCATGTTAACATCACCTTTCTCGATGTTCTCCAAACGAGAATTCATTAAGTCCAACCGTTGGGATAGCGACAATAACAGCGCTTGAATGCTCAAAGGCTCGTTGATGGTCTCATCAATGTCTGAGCCAAAAATATTCGGCATCCTAGGACTCGTAGAAGCGCCAGACGACATACTAGCAGCTAACGAAATACCAAACTATTGAAAAACAAAAAAGGCGTTCATGAGTCAGGCTGCCAACACTTGTTTTAACGCAGTTTTATTTCCACACAAAGAGCGTTTTCGCTTCTGTCCTTACAGAAGCTTCATCAGAATACATAAAAGAGCGCCAACTCTTCAAATTTAAAAACAGTGATAGTGACAAACAATGATGTCACTTCCTCTCATTCATCAGTATTAAAAAATGTTTGTTAACCCTGTAAGGGTCTATTACAAAATTAATAACTAAAACACCCAGCTACTTGTCTAAGCAACATGAAAAATATAAAAAAACATATAAAACACATTTAATAAAATGGGAATAAACCTTGTGATATGAAGAATTCCTTCCATAAAGCTATTATTAATAGAATCCAGTACTGAAAATTAAATATTAAGTATTAAATATTAATACTATAAGCCATACGCTGACATAATTCATGCATGGGTTTAACAAGTGCTAAACCAGTAAATACAACAACTCCAGCAGTCTAAGACCAACTGGAATGTTTTTTTATTCTGTTTCTTAACTGTTATATGAGTACACCAATTGTTGGTAGGGGGAACAAGACACCTTTCTAGCAACTTGATATGAGTGAGAAAGAATGCAGGACTGTATGGGAAGGCAGACAGTCTTCACTGGGACACTGCATGCTCATTCTTTCACTGACAGGATGGCTGCAAAACATCTTACTTTTTCTGTATGCTGCTTCCATATGTAGCTATAACACTATTGTTTCCTCTCAGTTGTCACTGGGACACCCACCACAGAAACTGAAGTCAGGTTCCCTATTACCGGATGTTATGCCAGCACTGGATGGTATAGTACAGGAAACCAGTGTTTTGACTAGTTAGAAAAACAGTCTGATGGTCACAAGACACTGTGACCCTGACATGTCTTGATAAGGCTGGAGTCTCAAAGACAGAGTTAGTGATAATATAGCTTTGAAAGTTACCTTGTGAACCATTGGGTAAGTGGGGTCTATATTAGAACATCGAAGTTTCACAACTTCGAATGTTCTAATATCAACCCCTATTCAGCGAAAGCTGAAAATAGCGAAGCTACAGAAAAACAAATTTTTTCCTAGGGAAAGAATTCAGTTGTCCGTTTCTGTCGCTTCGCTATTTTCAGCACTGTGGTGGAACGTTACGGGTCAGGTTCAGGTAAGTACACGATTGTTTGGATGTGAGAGTTAGGGCAGGTTAGGTGAGTTAGGGTTAGGGAACGGGTCAGGTAAGTGTGCGATTGTGTGGACGTGAGGGTTAGGGTGGGGTAGGTGAGTTAGGGTTAGGGTGCTGGTGAGGTGAGTTTGCTATAGTGATGGTCCTTATGGTTAGGGTTTGGGTTAAGGTAAGTGGATAGTTAGTGGTGTATGTACAGTTTTGTGTAGGGTTAGATGTAAGATTTTAGGTGCATGTGTGTGGATTGCTGTTTGTTTGGTGTGCTTGTGTTGTGTGTATGTGTTTCGGAACAGTGACGTTTTTCCCTAGGAAAAAATTCACTGTTCTAAATGTTCGATGTTGTCAGCGTTCACTGAATAGGAATATAGATGGGTAAGTGTGTTATATGATGTTTATTGAGTAGCCCTTTGTTTTCTATTAAACGTTTAGTGCGGCTACTTTCTGTATGCCTCAGGATATGGTTGTTCCTGGCATATAATGTCTTTATACATACAAAATTCCAGAAATTAGCAGCTAAAGAAATACCAAACTATTGAAAAACAAAAAAGGCGTTCACGAGTCAGGCTGCCAACACTTGTTTTAACGCAGTTTTATTTCCACACAAAGAGCGTTTTCGCTTCTGTCCTTACAGAAGCTTCATCAGAATACATAAAAGAGCGCCAACTCTTCAAATTTAAAAACAGTGATAGTGACAAACAATGATGTCACTTCCTCTCATTCATCAGTATTAAAAAATGTTTGTTAACCCTGTAAGGGTCTATTACAAAATTAATAATTAAAACACCCAGCTACTTGTCTAAGCAACATGAAAAATATAAAAAAACATATAAAACACATTTAATAAAATGGGAATAAACCTTGTGATATGAAGAATTCCTTCCATAAAGCTATTATTAATAGAATCCAGTACTGAAAATTAAATATTAAGTATTAAATATTAATACTATAAGCCATACGCTGACATAATTCATGCATGGGTTTAACAAGTGCTAAACCAGTAAATATAACAACTCCAGCAGTCTAAGACCAACCCGCTTTTACAAGAATGACAGGAAAAAATAACTAATCATTTAACTTAAGCCATTAAGTCTTCATGAATCACCTTAAATAACTCTTGTATTTCAACACAGAGGAGATGTTGCAGTTCTCATTCAAACCGGGAACTGAGAAGGCATCCAACAGGATCTGCCATTCAAGTTCCCGAGTTTCTAAAATTAACGATTGAGGTCCACCTCTAATGTCGACTGGAATATGGTCAATAGCCATAAAATGAAAACTGTGTCCTGCGTGACTCATTATATGTTTAGATGAAGCGTTCTCACTTTTTTTGTTTTTTATAGCATAAATGTGTTGTTATATACGGTCGCGGAACCTGCGATCCATCTTCCCAACATAGTACGCAGGACAACAGTCACAAAGGGCTACATAAACAATAGATCTTGTGTTACAATTTGCTTTATGATTAATAAAATATTTCTTATTCCTAATGGAAAACGAATTCCCTATCCGAAGGAATTTTCACCAATTACAAAAACCACAAGAGTATGTACCTTTTTGTCTGGAGAAAAAGTCAGCACCCTTATTCCTCTGAAGAAGTTCCTTCAGGTTACTACTCCTTTTATATACAATAGAGGGGTACAACCCTAATCTCTCTTGTAAACCTGAACAATTAATGAAATACCAATTTTTACGAATAATGGAACAAAGGTTCTCAGAGTTTTTGTTGTAAGTTGTGATAAAACTAGTCGAAAAATTAATGTCATTTGTGATCACACTAGGATAAGAATCTGATAGGAGTGAGTCACTAACGGCCACTTCAACCTTATCATCACTGAGATATGATGAGGTTTGTTCATTATAAGAGAGCAATGGTTGGTATATACCACTAATCCTCTTGCAGGACACTTCAGCTATCAAGGCATCTATCACATTTTCAGGGTACCCACGGTTCAAAAACAAGTCCTTCAAAAATAAACACTCATGTTCAAAAGCCTGGACTGTACTGCACATTCGGGCAGCCCTGACCAGTTGTCCCTTGACTATGGACCGTTTTTGTTTCCATGGGTGACAGCTTGAAAAATGCAAAAAAGAATTGCAATAAGTTGGTTTCCTGAAGATGGATGACCGAAATCTGTTGTTACCCGTGTCCTTAACTAACTCCACATCCAAGCAGTCTATCTGACTAGTTGAGAAATGGTGCATGAATTTCAAAAATTCAGTCGTCCCATTCATATAGGAAATAAGGTCATTTACTACATCCTCACCACCTTTTATTAAAATAAAGACATCATCTAAAAAATGAGTATACAATTTTGAACATTGCTGGAAAACTGGGTAATTAAACAGAAATGTTTTCTCCCAGTAAGCAACAAACAAGTTTGCTACACTACTACCACAAGGGGAGCCCATGGCAATCCCTTGTTTTTGAAGGTAGTAGTGGTTGTCAAAAATAAAAAAGTTGGAAGAAAGGACAATGTCCAGTAATTCTGTTACAACAGCAATGTCATTATTTGATGCATCACAATCTCTCAGCATTAACTCAACCCATTCGACAGCTTCCTGGTGGGGTATGGAAGTATAAAGATCCACCACGTCGATGGTGAGAAAGGTGAGGGAAGCATCAAATTGTAACTCGTTTATAGATCTCAGAAAGGACCATGAGTCCTTACAAATTTCTGGAATCAGTTTCAAGTATTTTGCAATAATACTATCAATAAGGCGGGCACATGGATGAATAATGGAACATCTCCCATCCACTAAGGCTCGCATTGGCGGATCTGCCAGGTCCTTATGAATTTTGGGTATCCCAAACATAACTGGGACCTTAGAGTAAGCGATATCGATAAAGTTGTAAGTATCAATATCAATTTTTCCTTCAAGGAATAAGTCCCTGAAGTAACCCTTAATTCTATTATAAGAACCTGACAGTTCATTCAAGGAAGAAATTTCGTAAGCAGACGAATTCAATACAGACAACATTCTGTTATTGTACTCAGATTTATCAAAAATGACCAACCTTCCCCCCTTGTCAGGCTTAATAACTGTGACTGCCATCCCACATAAGTTATTCAAAGCTGTAATCTGATCAGTAGAAATGTTACTTTGACTGTCTGTTCGATTAATGGAGGCATGTAAATGCCTCAAATCTAATTCACATATACTTTCAAAGATATGAAGGTTGGGATGTAACGGGGGGTTGAATGTACTGGGTAGTTTAAGGCTTGTTCTATCCCTAGGAAGTTCATTGTTAAAAAATACATTCAGATTTAATTTGCGTACAAAGCATTTCAAATCAATTAGGGTTTTGGCCAAGTTAAATTTTTGATCTGGAACAAAGGAGAAGCCATTAGCCAATAATTCCACTAAGTCACTTTCAATAGGAACATTAGAAAAGTTATAAATCTGGAAGTCCCCTTTTGTATTGGACAAAATGATAGGAAAATGTCTTTCCAGATGTTCATCACCAGACTGGGCATTCAATACTGTTATTTGTGCCAGTTCTTGTTCTATTGTTGACGATTGCCCTTCCCCCCTAAAAAAGGCTTCTGGTGAGGTTTATAGTTGTTTTTCTGGTTATTGGCTTTGATCCTATTACTTCTCCTTGGTCCTTGACCCAATGTCTCTTCACCTCCATCACCAATGTGACCATCATCAGCGGGAGTTTGACCAGAATTAGATCTATTAGCATTGCCATTCCCATTGGGATTCCCATTAGTCTGATTATCACCCCTAAAGTTATTTCTAAAAAGGTTTGGATAAACAGCGTTGGTTTGGTATGCATGTCTATCCCTTAACAGCTTCTTTGATTTGTTGAATTTCAATTTTAACAGTAAAAAATCAATACTGGAAAAAATCCGGTTATAATCATACTTGTACCTCAAGAAATTAATGTCGGTCTTAATGGTATCATCCAGTCGACTAGTTTCAGCTAACAGGCTGGTGATATGATTAGAGTAATATTTAACCATTACTTCCATCAGTTCAATCCCCTGTCTGTTAAACAAGGCCTGAAGTTCTTCCGAAAAGGCTGCATCAGAAAACAAACCAGTAGGTGAAAAGGTATTGCGTAGCCCTTTAGGAATTATTTTTTCTGCAAGGCATTGCTGGAAATAGGAAACCTCCACCTGTAATTTTTTATTTTAAGCAATTTGCCATCCAGTAATTTTAGTTTTTCAGAAATATTTTCAAAATTTTTACCTGGACTAGTCGAGTCAGCAACCGGTGAACCAGAAGATAAAATTCCACCAAATGACAGTGGAGCCAAGTTCTCCGCCCATTCAGAGAATAACGGCACACCAATAAGTGCAGAATGATTTTCGACTGGAATACCAGGTATTATTGGAGCCATATCTTCTAATGTGTGGGTCCTGTTATTAATTCTATTGCAACCATTAGTAGAATTTGGCGCTAAAGCACAAGCGCCTGAAACAGCTGGAATTGCTTGTGAAAAGCCGGTAATAGTGGCAGAGGTGCAGGGGCGAGGAAACTGCCCTGCTGGAATAGAAGTTGAACTGTCATTAGGTAGCTGGCTGTTCAGTAAAGGCATACTAGAATTGTTAACTCGAACCATGTTAACATCACCTTTCTCGATGTTCTCCAAACGAGAATTCATTAAGTCCAACTGTTGAGATAGCAACAATAACAGCGCTTGAATACTCAAAGGCTCGTTGATGGTCTCACCAATGTCTGAGCCAAAAATATTCGGCGTCCTAGGACTCGGAGAAGCACTAGACGACATACTAGTAGCAAAAGAAATACCAAACTATTGAAAAACAAAAAAGGCGTTCACGAGTCAGGCTGCCAACACTTGTTTTAACGCAGTTTTATTTCCACACAAAGAGCGTTTTCACTTCTGTCCTTACAGAAGCTTCATCAGAATACATAAAAGAGCGCCAACTCTTCAAATTTAAAAACAGTGATAGTGACAAACAATGATGTCACTTCCTCTCATTCATCAGTATTAAAAAATGTTTGTTAACCCTGTAAGCGTCTATTACAAAATTAATAACTAAAACACCCAGCTACTTGTCTAAGCAACATGAAAAATATAAAAAAACATATAAAACACATTTAATAAAATGGGAATAAACCTCGTGATATGAAGAATTCCTTCCATAAAGCTATTATTTATAGAATCCAGTACTGAAAATTAAATATTAAGTATTAAATATTAATACTATAAGCCATACGCTGACATAATTCATGCATGAGTTTAACAAGTGCTAAACCAGTAAATACAACAACTCCAGCAGTCTAAGACCAACTGGAATGTTTTTTTATTCTGTTTCTTAACTGTTATACGAGTACACCAATTGTTGGTAGGGGGAACAAGACACCTTTGTAGCAACTTGATATGAGTGAGAAAGATTGCAGGACTGTATGGGAAGGCAGACAGTCTTCACTGGGACACTGCATGCTCATTCTTTCACTGACAGGATGGCTGCAAAACATCTTACTTTTTCTGTATGCTGCTTCCATATGTAGCTATAACAGTATTGTTTCCTCTCAGTTGTCACTGGGACACCCACCACAGAAACTGAAGTCAGGTTCCCTATTACCGGATGTTATGCCAGCACTGGATGGTATAGTAAAGGAAACCAGTGTTTTGACTAGTTAGAAAAACAGTCTGATGGTCACAAGACACTGTGACCCTGACATGTCTTGATAAGGCTGGAGTCTCAAAGACAGAGTTAGTGATAATATAGCTTTGAAAGTTACCTTGTGAACCATTGGGTAAGTGGGGTCTATATTAGAACATCGAAGTTTCACAACTTCGAATGTTCTAATATCAACCCCTATTCAGCGAAAGCTGAAAATAGCGAAGCTACAGAAAAACAAATTTTTTCCTAGGGAAAGAATTCAGTTGTCCGTTTCTGTCGCTTTGCTATTTTCAGTGCTGCGGTGGAACGTTACGGGTCAGGTTCAGGTAAGTACACGATTGTGTGGATGTGAGAGTTAGGGCGGGTTAGGTGAGTTAGGGTTAGGGAACGGGTCAGGTAAGTGTGCGATTGTGTGGACGTGAGGGTTAGGGCGGGGTAGGTGAGTTAGGGTTAGGGCGCTGGTGAGGTGAGTTTGCTATAGTGATGGTCCTTATGGTTAGGGTTTGGGTTAAGGTAAGTGGATAGTTAGTGGTGTATGTACAGTTTTGTGTAGGGTTAGATGTAAGATTTTAGGTGCATGTGTGTGGATTGCTGTTTGTTTGGTGTGCTTGTGTTGTGTGTATGTGTTTCGGAACAGTGACGTTTTTCCCTAGGAAAAAATTCACTGTTCTAAATGTTTGATGTTGTCAGCGTTCACTGAATAGGGGTCGATATTAGAACATTCGAAGTTCTGAAACTTTGATGTTCTAATATAGATGGGTAAGTGTGTTATATGATGTTTATTGAGTAGCCCTTTGTTTTCTATTAAACATTTAGTGTGGCTACTTTCTGTATGCCTCAGGATATGGTTGTTCCTGGCATATAATGTCTTTATACATACAAAATTCCAGAAATTAATAAAGTATTATCTTACATTTTACCCATTACACTGAAGCCAGTACAGAAATTGTGGCCATGGCAAAAACGCATTATAATATACAATACTAATACTGTGTTGATATATATGTATATATATATATATATATATATATATATATATATATATATATATAGATATATATATAATGTCACTGGTATGACTGGAAGTCTGTGAAACTATCTACCAACATGTGGCACAAAGTCTTGACAGGAGCATAGAAACAATACTAATACTAGGCAAGCAGTCATGAAGAACATAAGATGCTCAGCTATTCACACCTTTAGGCAGACACACTTAAATGTTTGTGCCTCCCTTTTCAAGCACTTGATAGAGTTTACCTCCCAAAATGAGCAGGGCCATACATCATACATGACAACCCTGATACAAATTGGTGTCTACTCATCCAACCATGAAGGCCAGACTTAAATAATTGTGTGCTTATAGTGGTAACTTATTCCATAGGTTGGGAATATGTCAAGTTAGGAACTTTTCCCTCCAGTGAAAATTGTTAACTTGTTGGTGTAGATTTACGTTCCTAGTATGGGTGTTTGTAGAGTTACTGATTTTGCAATGAAGGAGAAGGTCATATAAGACAGGGGCTTTCATGGCTCAAAATGCAAGTTACAGGTCACATCAGAGCAGCCTGTGGGCTGCTGAGAATAATGATAGCTGTGCGAATCTATCAATACAGTTGAAAATGTTAAGGCATTTGATGTTCTTGTTAATGTATCTTTGGACCCTTTCTAGTTGAGCAGTATGCTTCAGTTTATACATACAAAATGGAGCATTGGATTCTGGGACAGATTTGCTTCTAGAAGATTACAGTGGCAGGATAACATCTTTGGATCTTGTAGACATTCCCTTAGAAATTAACTGGCCCAGATAGAAGGATGTTCTGACTATGGCAGAAACATGATTGAATGAGAGAGAAATATACACATAAGAACTTAGATATCTTCTGACTGTATCTATCTGAAGAATAGTACCATTTAAAACATATGAGGTGGGAACAACTCTTTTTTTTGCCAAATTCTACTATGCTGCAATTTTTTACATTTAACTTTAGAATGTTTTCAATACACCCTGTAAGTGAATATTCCAGCCCTTGGTGGAACTATTTAGTTTCAGTGGTTGAGTAGATAACAGTGTCCACCTTAAAGTCATCAGCAAGCTTGGTCAACCACACGTCTGAAACATAAATAGCAAACAGGAGAATATCTAACACTAATCCATGCGGTATCCCTATAGTTACAATTTCAGGTTCAGAGAGGATGCTACCAGCTTTCTCAGTCTGGGATCTGTCAGATATCCATTTTGCAAGCCAGCTTGTAACATAGGGGGATGGTGTCAAAAGACCTGGCCAGATCGATATAAGCAGTGTACACTGAGTGACCATTTCCACAGCCTCAGTAACCTTTCAAAGATGCTTACTAGATTCAGGAAACAGGACCTGCCCCTTACAAAACCAACCTGATTGGGGTCTAGATTATTTAAGTTGTCTGTGTCTTCATAAATGTGCTCTTCTGTGGTACATTCCATGGCTTTGCATATAAGGCTGGTGAGGTTGATGGACCTATAATTATCTGGATCTGTAAGGTTGATGGACCTATAATTATCCGGATCTGTAGAAGGGCTACCCATGTGTATGGGACTCACAATGGCTATTCTCCAGGCATAATTCATAAACTCTCTGCATAGGCTGAGATTGAACAGTTTAAGTAGAAGTTCAGACAGTACATATCTGGCATTGATGAGAATGTATCCTGGTATGTTGTCTAGTCACATGAAAGTATTAGTTTTAGTCTTTGGCATGGATTATAAACCTTGTTCTAAGATGGTTTCAGGGGAAAACTAAATATTCAGGGATACTAAGGATAACAGCATGGAGAGGTGGGGTAAAGTTAGCCCTAAATGGTTCTGCTAATATATTGGCTATATCCTTTGGATTGAAATATGTGATATCATTATAGATTATTTCAGTGCTTTGTTGGATATTATTCCTTAATTTAACTGACATAGTTAAAGAAAGTTTTACAGCATCCTTTGGTGTCTGAAGTGACCTTAAGTTCATACTCTTCTTTATATTTACTAATAGTAGTCTTAAGATCCTTGTTGGCATGTTTCTGTGTGGTCTTGAGATAAAAGGATGGAGATTTCCTACAATTATTCATCAGTTTCCTTCTTTTGACATGCAATATATTAATACAGCCATTCCACCAGAGAGGTTGGTTCCTGAATTTATTATTGCATTTAGTGAAGACAGGTATTGAATTTTTCTATCCATCTGTTTAGGTGTTGGCAAAATTCAGAGGTGAATGTGGCAGCCCTTCCATTTGCAGGATATTGTTGGGATGTGTATAGGCCTTCTACAGGATGAAGTAGGTTTGCCTTATTGAAGTCCCTAAAGACTCTTTTATTTGTTATTGGGGTGTTGCCACTAGACTTGATAGCGAAGATGATTGACTTGTGGTCAGATTTAACAAGAGATGAGGAGGTACCTTGTAGGCAGGGGTTTAATTGGAAAGGACCTGGACCCAGATGTTTGAGCATTTCCTGGGTACTTTTACAATTTGACGTAGAGTACTGGGATAAACAAAGTCCAGGAACACTCAGCATATACATTTTTAGACTTGTTAATTGTACTAGTTAATGCTTGGGGAATGGAAATCCCCTAGTACTAAGGTTTGATATTTAACCTCTCCATGGTGTTAAGATAATCGCTATTATCTTTTGGGGACAGCAATGTGGATCTGTAGCTAGCAATTAAATAATAGTTGGACTTGCTAATGGTAATTTGGATCTCCAATGGTTCTAATTTACAGTCATAGGTTATTTGTTGTGAGAAGATGGAATTTCTGATAAATACAGATACTCCGCTGAAATTACCCAATGGCCTGAAGGAATGATAGATGCTAAACCCTGGTACAGAAATAGTGCTACTCCTAGGCTGAAATGATGTCTCAGTAACAGCACAGATATGAATGTGTTTGAGATGCATCTTGTAACCATGATGTTACCCAAACTACAGTTTGATTTTGCTGTGTAGGAATGTCCAACAGTAGAACTCTGTCTAAAATGACACTATGGGACAGTAAAAGTTTTAGCCAGTGTGGGTAGGCCCAGGTATGAGAGGTATAAGCCATTCCTGGCAAAACAAGAAGTATTATCTATCATCTCATCCCAGACCGACACATAATGGATCACCATACAATGACACCAATGACTTAGTCAATTGTTAAAGCCAATTATCTTGTCTTAGCATCTATGTATCATTCTAGGTGAAGGCAAGATACATCGTCAAAGTAGTATCTTTCCTACTCTAATGCATCCATGGTAAGTTCTATCATTTCTCTCTGCACACTGCCACAGGTAATTCACAACCACATGGACAACAACTAGATCATTATCATATCTGTCCTGTTTAAAGGGCTATTAGGGCCATTGCGAAATCACAGATCCTGACACTAGCCAAACAGCTTACAGTCACTCTGTTTTGTCTAGTCTGGTCAGTGTGGAGTCTTGATGTCTAACTATAGAGGCACCTATGATCTTATGGGCTTATGTCTGCTTTACTGATGACTATTTGGTGAGCTGTGTGGTTTTACAGTATGTGTCTATGAAAAGGATTAGGTATTGATTTGTATGTTGGAGGCTGGGATCTCTTAGAGTGTGTTTTATCAGGTTTTGGAAAATGTTTTATCTACAGTCTCATGCAGGTTATGGGCCTAGTAATGTGTTGTGATTGATGGGATGTTGTTGAAGAATGATGTTTATAGATAGTGAGTTGATGCAACCTCCATGTTTCTTAAATATTTCTATTTCTTGAAGGATGTAGTATTGACTGGCAGAAGCAGTAAACAGAAAAGTATAAGGTAGTTCCTATACTGCCCTAGAACATCTAATATAATCAGACTGATCACAGCTTGGTGCGGGGGGGGGGGGGCAGCAGACTTTTGAACTACATTGCAGAAAAACTAGAGATCATCACATTATTCAAGAGATGAAGGGACACTATTACAGCAGACCTTGAATATTTAAAAAAGTTAAGAAATAGTTGTGAAAGTATAGTGTTAGGTCTGCCAAAAGTGATGGTTAGATTTGCCTTTTGGTTACTACTTGGATACTACTGCAGCTACATGCAGCTAAAAATCAATGAGCCATGGCTCCTTTCTCAGCAGAAGCAAAACAATAACACAAATCCCAAGCTGTTTCTTGAGAAGTAGTATTGTGCCAGGTGTTACTGGGTTCAGTACTCTAGTTATAGTCCTGTTGGTAAATATCCTGGATAGCACTTGCAGCAACTCAACACAACACAAAGCCAAGATGCATAAACACCCTGAAAAGGTACTCAACAAAACTGGAAGTCTGCAACTAGACCAATCAGGGAAGTCCCATATATACCACACACTCAGAGACTGTCAGGAGCAAATCAGTAGTATTATTCCCAGGCTGGCTACTACTAGCAATTCTCAGGCTTTCCAGTGACTGGTAACTGCTTGAAAGACTAAGAAAAGATGTCCATCTACCCCTTCTCTTCCCAGGAGCAAAACAGCAGCAATAATCACAAACTGATTCATGAGAAGCAGTTCCCAGACTCTTCCGTGATTAGCAACTTATCTCAGATGATACAGATTTCAGAATATTATGGGAATAAGTAATTAATACTCTGATTATTGCAATGTGCACTAAATGAATAGGATGTCTGAAACAGAGATGAACTCAAGCCTTAACAATCTAAGGGAGAATGGTGCTAAAGAGTGACACTGCTATGAACAGGCCTCGGGTGTAATACCTACTGTGATTTCCATACAAAGGCTTATGACAATGAAGTATTAAGCAAAGTCTGCTGGCTTTGTCATGCAGAGAGTCATTGCATTGTACCACTATAACCCTTGTAACCTTTCTGGGAAAAGCTCCATTCACATAGAAGGATAACGCCTTGACTGTGGCCTAGATGACCTGAATTCTTTTACTAAATTAGGAGTTTGCAGTAGCTGGTAGGGGTAGAGAAAGGAATGACAAGGCTTTGCCTGCTTGCCTTTTTCAAGTGTAAGATACAAAGGGATGTCATGTTGGTAGAAGTGGATTGCTTATCATAGCCTTGGAAGAGACCAGAGCTGGAAAGCAACTGCTGGATTGAGAAGAGTGGCCAGGACCAGTGAAATGTCCAACTCTGGGCCCTGGGCATGGCTGGCCCCAGAAACCACACTTTATTGCTTACTTTTACCTGCAAATTTATATCCATACATAGGAGTCAGAGCCTAAAACAAAGTGATTCTACAAAAAAATCTAATTCATGAGTGGCTATTGTGGTAATAGATCTAACTTTAAAACAAAGTTACAACTTTGACATTCAAATAATTTGAAAATAATATGTGCTGACAGTTTTACAATGTGTCTAAGCAATCATGAATGTGATCTTTACTGATAGCTTGCATGCTGTCTGTGCCTTGTTGCCCCTTACAAGTTGATGCCTTGAGCAAGTGGCCTATTTGATCCACCTGTCTTTTGGCACTATTTACATGAAAAGT